>NW_027253106.1:4769166-5106250 GCF_044704955.1 Pristiophorus japonicus | reverse complement strand
GACACGTCATTCCACACACCATTCCACATTTCATTTACCGCTTCATTCCATACAACATTCGACACAACATTCCACACATCATTCCACACAGCATTCCACACAGCTTTCCACACAGCATTCCACACATCATTCCACACATCATTCCAAAGCTCATTCCACATCTCATTCCACATATGAGTCCACGCATCATTCCATACATCATTCCACTATCATTCCAAATATCATTCCAAACCTCATTCCACAAAACATTCCACACCTCATTCCACAACTCATTGCACACATCATTCCACAAAACATTCCACACTTCATTCAACACATCATTCCAAACATCATTCCACACCTCATTCCAAACATCATTCCACACATCATTCCACACCTCATTCCACACCTCATTCACACATCATTCCACACATCAATCCACACATCATTCCACACATCATTCCACACATCATTCCAAACATCATTCCACACCTCATTCCACATAACATTCCACACATCATTCCACACATCATTTCACACCTCATTCCGCACATCATTCCACACATCATTCCACACATCAATCCAAACGTCATTCCAAACAACATTCCAAATATCATCCACTGCTCATTCTACATATCATTCCACGCATCATTGCACGTCTCATTCCACACATCATTCGACACATCATTCCACACGTCATTTCACACCTCATTCCACACATAATTCTACGCATCATTCCAAACATCAATCCACACCTCATTCAACATGTCATTCCACGCATCATTCCACACATCATTCCACACAGCATTCCACATATCATTCCACACATCATTCCACACATCATTCCACATAACATTTCACACATCATTCCATACATCATTCCACAAGACATTCCACACAACATTCCACACATCGTTCCACACCTCATTCCACACATCATTCCACACCTCATTACACACATCATTCCAGACATCATTCCTCACCTCATTCCACAAATCATTCCACACATCATTCCACAGATCATTCCACACATCATTCCACGCATCATTCCACACCACATTCCACACCTCATTCCACACATAATTCAAAACATCATTGCATACATCATTCCACACATCATTCCACACATCATTCCAAATCTCATTCCACACATCATTCCACACATCATTCCACACGTCATTCTACACGTCATTCCACATGTCATTCCAAACCTCATTCCACGCATCATTCCACACATCAATCCACAACATTCCACACATCATTCCACACATAATTCCACACACCAGTCCTTACCGCATTCCACAGCTCATTCCACACATCATTCCACACGTCATTCCACACATCATTCCAAACATCTATCCAGATATCATTCGACACATCATTCCACACACCATTCCAAACATCATTCCACATCACATTCCACATAATATTCCACACATCATTCCACACATCATTCCTCACCTCATTCCACACATCATTCCACACATCATTCAATACATCATTCTACATATCATTCCACACATCATTCCACACATCATTTTACACATCATTCCACACAGCATTCCACACATCATTCCACACTTCATTCCACACATCGTTCCTCACCTCATTCCACACATCATTCCAAACGTCAATCAATACATCATTCCACATAATATTCCACACATCATTACACACATCAATCCACACATCATTCCAAACAACTTTCCAAATATCATACTATCCTCATTCCACATATCATTCCACACATCATTCCACACATCTTTCCACACATCTTATCACTCTTCATTCCACACATCAGTCCTCACCTCATTCCACACATCATTCCACACATCATTGAAGACATCATTCCTCATATCATTCCACTCATCATTCCATGCATCATTCCACCACTCATTCCACACATCATTCCACATATCATTCCACACCTCATTCCACACGTCGTTCCACACATCTTTCCACACATCTTGCCAGACAACATTCCAGCCACCATTCCACACATCATTCCACACTTCATTCCACAGCTCATTTCACATCGCCTTCCAAACTCATTCCACATATCATTCCACCCATCATTCCACAAATCATTGCAAACATCATTCAATACATCATTCCACATATCATTCCACACATCATTCCACACAACATTCCACACGTCATTCCACATCTCATTCCAAACCTCATTCCACACATCATTCCATAACATTCCACACATCATTACATCATCATTCCACACATCATTCTAGAAAACATTCCGCACCTCATTCCACAACTCATTCCACACAACATTCCAAACATCATTCAACACATCATTCCACACTTCATTCTACACATCATTCCAAACTTCATTCCACACCTCATTCCACACATCATTCCACACATCATTCCACACCTCATTCCACAAATCATTGAAACGTCATTCCACACATCAATCCACACATCATTCCTCATATGATTCCACACATCATCCCACACATCATTCCACACATCATTCCTCACCTCATTCCACACATCATTCCACACATCATTCAATACATCATTCCAAATAATAATCCACAAATCATTCCACACATCATTCCACGCATCATTCCAAACGGCATGCAACACATCATTGCATACATCATTCCACATCTCATTCAACATATCACACCACTCATTATTCCACACAGCATTCCAAATATCATTCCACACCTCATTCCACATCTCATACCACACACCATTCCACTCATCATTCCACACATCATTCCACGCACCATTCCAAACAGCATACAAATCATCATTGCATACATCATTCCACACCTCATTCAACACATCATACCACTCATCATTCCACACAGTATTCCAAATATCATTCCACACCTCATTCCACATCTCATACCACACACCATTCCAGTCCTCATTCCACACCTCATTCCTCACATCATTCCACACATCATTCCACATAACATTCGATATCTCATTCCACACATCATTCCAAAACATTCCACACATCATTCCACACATCAATCCACACCTCATTCCACACATCATTCCAAAACATTCCACACATCATTCCACACATCAATCCACACCTCATTCCACACATCATTCCACTCATCAGTCCATACCTCATTCCACTCCTCATTCCTCATAAAATTTCACGCATCATTCCACACATCATTCCAAGCATCATTACATACGTCATTCAACACAACATTCCACACGTCGTTACCGCACATCATTCCACATATCATCCCACACCTCATTCCACATATCATTCCACACCTCATTCCACGAATCATTCCATGCATCATTCCACATCTCATTCCACAACTCAATAACACACCATTCCACACCTAAATTGCACACGTCATTCCAAACATCATTCCACACCTCATTCCACACCTCATTCCACACCTCATTCCACACATCATTCCACACATCATTCCACACAAAATTGCACACATCATTGCACACATCATTCCACACATCATTCTACAAGTCATTCCACACCTCATTCCACACATCATTCCACAACATTCCACACACCATTCCACACATCAATCCACACATCATTCCACACATCAGTCCATAGCTCATTCCACACCTCATTGCACACCTCATTTCACACATTATTCCATACAGCATTCCACACATCATTCCACACATCATTCCAGATATCATTCGGCACATCAGTCCACACATCATTCCAAACTTCATTCCACGCAACATTCCTCACCTAATTCCACTCATCATTCCTCACATCATTCAATACATAATTCCACATAACATCCCACACATCATTCCACACACCATTGCACAGATCATTCCACACATCATTCTTCACCTCATTCCACTCATTATTCCACACAGCATTCAATACATCATTCCACATATCATTCCACACAACATTCCAAATATCTTCCACTCCTCATTCCACATATAATTCCACGCATCATTCCACATCTCATTCCACACATCATTCCACACATCATTCCACACCTCATTCCACATAACATTCCACACATCACTCCACACATCATTCCACACATCATTCCAGATATCATTCTTCAGATCATTCCATACATCATTCCACACATCATTCCAGATATCATTCGACACATAATTTGACAGATCATTCCACACATCACTCCACAACATTCCACACTTCATTCCACACATCATTCCACAATCAGTCCATACCTCATTCGAAACCTCATTCCACACATCATTCCACACATCATTCCACACATCATTCCACACATCATTCCAAACATCATTCCACACCTCATACCACATAACATTCCACACATCATTTCAAACATCATTCCACACTTTATTCCACACATCATTCCTCACCTCATTCCACACATCTTTCCACACAACATTCCAGCCATCATTCCACACATCATTCCACGCATTATTCCACACATCCTTCCACACAGCATTACATACACCATTTCACATTTCATTCCATGCGTCATTCCATACTTCATTCCACACATCAATCCACACATCATTCCACACTTTATTCCACACACCATTCCACACATCTTTCCACACATCATTCCACACCTCATTCCACATCTCATTCCACACCACATTCCACATACCATTCCACACATCATTCCACAAATCATTGCACACATCATTCCACTCATCATTCCACACATCATTCTGCACCACATTCCGCACCTCATTCCACAACTCATTCCGCACAACATTCACACATCATTCCACACATCAATCCACACATCATTCCTCATATGATTCCACACATCATTCCACACATCATTCCACTCATCATTCCTCAACTATTTCCACACATCATTCTACACATCATTCAATACATCATTCCAAATATAAATCCACAAATCATTCGTCACATCATTCCACGCATCATTCCACACTGCTTGCAACACATCATTGCATACATCATTCCACACATTAATCCACACCTCATTCAACACATCATACCACACATCATTCCAAATAGCATTCCAAATATCATTCCACATCTCATTCAAAATCTCATACCAAACATCATTCCACTCCTCATTCCACACATCATTCCACACTTCATTCCACAACATTCCACACATCATTCCACACATCAATCCACAAATCATTCCACACATCATTTCACTCATCAGTCCATACCTCATTCCATACCTCATTCCACACATCATTCCAAACATCATTCCACACAACATTCCATACATTATTCGACACATCATTCCAAACATCATTCCACTCCGCATTCCACGTAAAATTCCACACATCAATCCACACATCAGTCCATATCTCATTCGAAACCTCATACCACATAACATTCCACACATCATTCCACACATCATTCCACACTTCATTCCACACATCATTCCTCACCTCATTCCACACATCATTCCACACATCATTCCACACATCATTGCATACAACAATCCACACATCATTCCACATCATTCCAAAATGCATTCCACACCTTATTCCACATAACATTCCACACATCATTCCACAAATCATTTCACACATCATTCCAGATATCATTAGACACATCATTCGACACATCATTCGACACATCATTCCACATATCATTCCACAACATTCCACACATCATTCAACACTTCATTCGACACATCAGTCCATTCCTCATTCCACACCTCATTCCACACATAATTCCACACATCATTCCATACCTCATTCCACATCTCATTCCACACCTCATTCCACATATCATTCCACACATCATTCCACAAATCATTGCACACATCATTCCATTCATCATTCCACCATCATTCTGCTCCACATTCCGCACCTCATTCCACAACTCATTCCACACAACATTCCAAACATCATTCAACACATCATTCCATACTTCATTCTACACATCATTCCAAACTTCATTCCACACCTCATTCCACATATCACTCCACACATCATTCCACTGATCATTCCTCACATTATTCCACAATTCATTCCACACATCATTCCAAACCTCATTCCACACATCATTCCTCACATCATTCCAAAATTCATTCCACACATCATTCCACACCTCATTCCACACCTCATTCCACATATCATTCAACAGATCATTCCAAACCTCATTCCACACATCATTCCACTCGTCATTCCACACATAATAACAGACATCATTCCACACATCATTCCACACCTCATTCCAAACATCATTGCACAACTCATTCCAGATATCATTCCACACATCATTCCTCACATCATTCCACACATCATTCCACACATCATTCCAAACTTAATTCCACACATCATTACACAAATCATTCCACACATCATTCCACACATCATTCCACACATCATTCCTCACATCATTCCAAACGTCATACGACACATCATTCCAAACTTGATTCCACACATCATTCCACACATCATTCCACACATCATTCCACACATCATTCCACATATCATTCCACATGTCATTCCACGTATCATTCCACCCCTAATTCCACACCACATTCCACAGATCATTCCAAACCTCATTCCACCTTCATTGCACAACTCATTCCACACGATATTCCACACCGCATTCCACACAACATTCCACACATCATTACAAACATCATACCAAACCTCATTCCACACATCATTCCACACTTCATTCAACATATCATCACAAACCTCATTCCACACATCCTTCCACACATCATTCCACACCTCATTCCACACATCATTCCACATATCCGTCCACACATCATTCCACACATCATTGCACAAATCATTCGAAACATCATTCCACACATCATTCCAAACATCATTCCACACATCATTCCAAACCTCATTCCACACATCATTCCAAACTGCATTCCATACATCATTCCACACATCATTCCACACAACATTCCACACATCATTCCTCACATCATTCCAAACGTCATTCGACACATCATTCCAAACTTGATTCCACACATCATTCCACACATCATTCCACACATCATTACTCACATCATTCCAAACATCATTCCAAACATCATTCCAAACTTCATTCCACACATCATTCCAAACATCATTCCACACCTCATTCCACACCACATTCCACACCTCATCCCACACATCATTGCACACATCATTGCACACACCATTCCACACATCAATCCACACATCATTCCACATATCAGTCCATAACTCATTCCACACCTCATTCCACAAATCATTGCACAACTCATTTTAGATATCATCCCACACCTCATTCCACACCTTATTCCACACCTCATCCCACACATCATTCCACACATCATTCCACTCATCATTCCACGCATCATTCCTCAACTCATTCCACCCGTCATTGCACACAACATTGCACACATCATTCCACACATCATTCCACACATCATTACAAACCTCATTCCACACATCATTCCACGCGTCATTCCACACATCATTCCACACATCATTCCACACATCATTCCAAACCTCATTCCAAACTTCATTCCACATAACATTTCTCCACATCATTCCACACATCATTCCACACATAATTCCACACATCATTCCAAACCTCATTCCACACATCATCCCACACGTCATTCAACATATCATCACAAACCTCATTCCACACATCCTTCCACATATCATTCCACACATCAATCCACACATCATTCCACACCTCATTCCACATATCACTCCACACATCATTCCACTGAACATTCCTCACATTATTCCACAATTCATTCCACACATCATTCCAAACCTCATTCCACACATCATTCCTCACATCATTCCACAAATCATTCCACACATCATTCCACACCTCATTCCACACCTCATTCCACAGATCATTCCAAAACTCATTACACCATCATTGCACAACTCATTCTACACGATATTCCACACCTCATTCCACACAACATTCCACACATCATTACAAACCTCATTCCACGCATCATTCCACTCGTCATTTCACACATCATTCCAGACATCATTCCACACATCATTCCACACCTCATTCCACACATCATTGCACAACTCATTCCAGATATCATTCCACACATCATTCCACACATCATTCCACAAATCATTCGAAACATCATTCCACACATCATTCCACACTTCATTCCACAGATCATTGCACACGTCATTCCACACATCATTCCACACATCATTCCACACTTCATTGCACGTATCATTCCACACATCATTCCACACATCATTCCACACACCATTCCACACATCTTTCCACACATCATTTCACAGCGCATTCCACACATCATTCCACAACTCATTCCACACGTCATTCCACACGTCATTCCACACATCATTCCACACATCATTCCACACATCATTCCACACCTCATTCCAAACATCATTGCACAACTCATTTCAGATATCATTCCACACATCATTCCACACATCATTCCACAAATCATTCGAAACATCATTCCACGCATCATTCCACACTTCATTCCACAGATCATTCCACACGTCATTCCACACATCATTCCACACATCATTCCACACATCATTCCTCACATCATTCCACACATCATTCCACACATCATTCCAAACTTCATTCCACACATCATTCCACACATCATTCCACACATCATTCCACACATCATTCCTCACATCATTCCAAACGTCATTCGACACATCATTCCTTACTTCATTTCACACATCATTCGAAACATCATTCCACGCATCATTCCACACATCATTCCACATATCATTCCACACTTCATTGCACGTATCATTCCACACATCATTCCACACATCATTCCACACACCATTCCACACATCTTTCCACACATCATTTCACAGCGCATTCCACACATCATTCCACAACTCATGCCACACGTCATTCCACACGTCATTCCACACATCATTCCAAACCTCATTCCAAACTTCACTCCACATAACATTTCTCCACATCATTCCACGCATCATTCCACACATAATTCCATACATCATACCAAACCTCATTCCACACATCATCCCACACGTCATTCAACATATCATCACAAACCTCATTCCACACATCCTTTTCACACATCATTCCACACCTCATTCCACACATCATACCACTCATTATTCCACACAGTATTCCAAATATCATTCCACACCTCATTCCACATCTCATACCACACACCATTCCAGTCCGCATTCCACACCTCATTCCTCACATCATTCCACACATCATGCACATAACATTCGACACCTCATTCCACACATCATCCCAAAACATTCCACACATCCTTCCAGATATCATTCCACACATCATTCCACTTATCAGTCCATACTTCATTCCACTCCGCATTCCTCATAAAATTTCACGCATCATTCCACACATCATTCCAAGCATCATTACATACATCATTCAACACAACATTCCACACGTCATTACCGCACATCATTCCACATATCATCCCACACCTCATTCCACACATCATTCCACACCTCATTCCACGCATCATTCCATGCATCATTCCACATCCATTCCACAACTCAATAACACATCATTCCACACCTAAATTGCACACGTTATTCCAAACATCATTCCAAGCCTCATTCCACACCTCATTCCACACCTCATTCCACACATCATTCCACACATCATTGCACACACCATTCCACACATCAATCCACACATCATTCCACATATCAGTCCATAGCTCATTCCACACCTCATTGCACACCTCATTCCAAACATCATTCCATACAGCATTCCACACATCATTCCACACATCATTCCAAACATCATTCCGCACATCATTCCACACATCATTCCAGATATCATTCGGCACATCATTCCACACATCATTCCACACTTCATTCCACGCAACATTCCTCACCGAATTCCACTCATCATTCCACACATCATTCAATACATAATTCCACATAACATTCCACACATCAATCCACACATCATTCCACACTTCATTCCACACATCATTCCTCACCTCATTCCACTCATCATTCCACATAGCATTCAATACATCATTCCACATATCATTCCACGCAGCTTTACACACACCATTGCACACATCATTCCACACATCATTCTTCACCTCATTCCACTCATCATTCCACACAGCATTCAATACATCATTCCACATATCATTCCACACAACATTCCAAATATCATCCACTCCTCATTCCACATATAATTCCACGCATCATTCCACATCTCATTCCACACATCATTCCAAACATCATTCCACACCTCATTCCACATAACATTCCACACATCACTCCACACATCATTCCACACATCATTTCAGATATCATTCGTCAGATCATTCCATACATCATTCCAGATATCATTCGACACATAATTCGACAGATCATTCCACACATCATTCCACAACATTCCACACTTCATTCCACACATCATTCCACAAATCACTCCATACCTCATTCGACACCTCATTCCACACATCATTCCACACATCATTCCACACATCATTCCACACATCATTCCAAACATCATTCCACACATCATTCCACACATCATTCCACACCTCATTCCACATCACATTCCACACCTCATTCCACACATCATTCCACAAATCATTGCACGCATCCTTCCACTCATCATTCCACACATCATTCTGCACCACATTCCGCACCACATTCCACAACTCATTCCACACAACATTCCATACATCATTCAACACATCATTCCACACTTCATTCCACACTTCATTCTACACATCATTCCAAACATCATTCCACACTTCATTCCACACATCATTCCACACATCATTCCTCACCTCATTCCACAACTCATTCACACATCATTGAAGACAACATTTCTCATATCATTCCACACATCATTCCACGCATCATTCCACCACTCATTCCACACATGATTCCACATATCATTCCTCACCTCATTCCACACCTCGTTCCACACATCATTCCACACATCTTGCCATACAACATTCCAGCGAACATTCCACACATCTTTCCACACTTCATTACACACCTCATTCCACATCGCCTTCCACACCCCATTCCACATATCATTCCACACATCATTCCACAAATCATTGCAAACTTCATTCCACACATCATTCCACACATCATTCTACACCACATTACGCACCTCATTCCACAACTAATTCCACACAACATTCCAAACATCATTCAACACATCATTCCACACTTAATTCAATGCATCATTCCAAATATAAATCCACAACTCATTCCACACATCATTCCACGCATCATTCCACACAGCATGCAACACATCGTTGCATACATCATTCCACACATCAATCCACACCTCATTCAACACATCATACCACACATCATTCCACAAAGCATTCGAAATATCATTCCACACCTCATTCCATATCTCATACCACACATCATTCAACAACTCATTCCACACATCATTCCACACATCATTCTACATAGCATTCCACAAATCATTCCACACCTCATTCCACACATCATTCAACAACATTCCACACATCATTCCACACATCAATCCACACATCATTCCACAAATCCTTCAATACAACATTCCACATATCATTCCACACATCATTCCACACATCATTCCACACATCATTCCAAACGTCATTCCAAACAACATTCCAAATATCATCCACTCCTCATTCTACATATCATTCCACGCATCATTGCACGTCTCATTCCACACATCATTCCACACATCATTCCACACATCATTTCACACCTCATTCCACACACCATTCCATATAGCATTTCACACACCATTCCACACATCATTCAACACCTCTCTCCACACATCATTCCACACCTCATTCCACATATCATTCTACGCATCATTCCAAACATCATTCCACACCTCATTCAACATATCATTCCACACATCATTCCATACATCATTCCACAAGACATTCCACACAACATTCCACAGATCATTCCACACATCATTCCACGCATCATTCCACACCACATTCCACACCGCATTCAACACATAATTCAAAACATCTTTCCATACATCATTCCAAACATCATTCCACACATCATCCCAAACCTCATTCCACACATCATTCCACACATCATTCCACACGTCATTCTACACGTCATTCCACATGTCATTCCACACCTCATTCAAAACATCATTCCACACGTAATTCTACAAATCATTCCAAACATGATTCCACAACTCATTCCATACTTCATTCCACACATCATTCCAAACAACGTTCAACACATCATTCCACGCATCATTCCACACATCATTCTACAAAATTCCACACATCATCCACACATCATTCCACATACCACTCAATACCGCATTCCACATCTCATTCCACACATCATTCCACACATCATTTCACACGTCATTCCACACATCATTCCAATCATCTATCCAGATATCATTCGACACATCATTCCACACATCATTCCAAACATCATTCCACATCACATTCCACATAACATTCCACACATCATTCCACACATCATTCCTCACCTCATTCCACACATCATTCCACACATCATTCCACACATCTTTCCACACATCTTACCACACTTCATTCCACACATCATTCCACACATCATTCCAAACATCATTCCACATCACATTCCACATAACATTCCACACATCATTCCACACATCATTCCTCACCTCATTCTACACATCATTCCACACATCATTGAAGACATCATTTCTCACATCATTCCACACATCATTCCACGCATCATTCCACACCACATTCCACACCTCATTCCACACATGATTGAAAACATCTTTGCATACATCATTCCACACATCATTCCACACATCATTATAAACCTCATTCCACACATCATTCCACACATCATTCCACACGTCATTCTACACGTAATTCCACATGTCATTCCACACCTCATTCCACACATCATTCCACACGTCATTCTACAAATCATTCCACACATGATTCCACAACTCATTCCACACATCATTCCACACATCATTCCAAACAACATTCAACACATCATTCCACGCATCATTCCACACATCATTCTACAACATTCCACACATCATTCCACACATCATTCCACACACCAGTCCATACCGCATTCCACATCTCATTCCGCACATCATTCCACACATCATTCCAAACGTCATTCCACACATCATTCCAAACATCTGTCCAGATATCATTCGACACATCATTCCACGCATCATTTCTCACCTCATTCCACACAGCATTCCACACTTCATTCCACACTTCATTCCACACATCGTTCCTCAGCTCATTCCACACATCATTCCACACATCATTCAATATATCATTCCACATATCTTTCCACACATCATTCCACACATCATTTCACACATCATTCCACACAGCATTCCACACATCATTCCACACTTCATTCCACACATCGTTCCTCAGCTCATTCCACACATCATTCCACACATCATTCAATACATCATTCTACATATCATTCATCACATCATTCCACACATCATTTCACACATCATTCCACACAGCATTCCACACAGCATTCCACACATCATTCCACACTTCATTCCACACATCGTTCCTCACCTCATTCCACACATCATTCCAAACATCATTCAATACATCATTCCACATAACATTCCACACATCATTACACACATCAATCCACACATCATTCCAAACAACATTCCAAATATCATCCACTCCTCATTCCACATATCATTCCACACATGATTCCACGTATCATTCCACACCTCATTCCACACCTCGTTCCACACATCATTCCACACATCTTGCCATACAACATTCCAGCGAACATTCCACACATCTTTCCACACTTCATTCCACACCTCATTCCACATCGCCTTCCACACCTCATTCCAAATATCATTCCACACATCATTCCACAAATCATTGCAAACATCATTCCACACATCATTCCACACATCATTCTACACCACATTACGCACCTCATTCCACAACTAATTCCACACAACATTCCAAAAATCATTCAACACATCATTCCACACTTCATTCTACACATCATTCCGCACATCATTCCACACATCATTCCACACCTCATTTAACAACTCATTCACACATCATTCCACACATCAATCCACACATCATTCCTCGTATGATTCCACACATCATTCCACACTTAATTCTACACATCATTCCACACGTCATTCAATGCATCATTCCAAATATAAATCCACAACTCATTCCACACATCATTCCACGCATCATTCCACACAGCATGCAACACATCGTTGCATACATCATTCCACACATCAATCCACACCTCATTCAACACATCATACCACACATCATTCCACAAAGCATTCCAAATATCATTCCACACCTCATTCCAATTCTCATACCACACATCATTCAACAACTCATTCCACATATCATTCCACACATCATTCTACATAGCATTCCACACATCATTCCACACCTCATTCCACACATCATTCCACAAATCCTTCAATACAACATTCCACATATCATTCCACACATCATTCCACGCATCATTCCACATCTCATTCCGCACATCATTCCACACATCATTTCACAACTCATTTCACACCTCGTTCCACACATCATTAAACAGATCTTTCCACACAACATTCCACACAACATTCGACACATCATTCCACACACCATTCCACATTTCATATACCGCGTCATTCCAAACATCATTCGACACATCATTCCACACATCATTCCACACAGCATTCCACACAGCATTCCACACAGCATTCCACACATCATTCCACGCATCATTACAAAGCTCATTCCACATCTCATATCACATATGATTCCAAGCATCATTCCACAAATCATTCCACTATCATTCCAAAGATCATTCCACACCTCATTCCACGTAACATTCCACACCTCATTCCACAACTCATTGCACACATCATTCCACAAAACATTCCACACTTCATTCAACACATCATTCCAAACATCATTCCACACCTCATTCCAAACATCATTCCACACATCATTCCACACCTCATTCCACATCTCATTCTCACATCATTCCACACATCAATCCACACATCATTCCACACATCATTCCACACATCATTCCAAACATCTTTCCACACCTCATTCCACATAACATTCCACGCATCATTCCACACGTCTTTTCACACCTCATTCCGCACATCATTCCACACATCATTCCACACATAATTCCAAGCGTCATTCCAAACAACATTCCAAATATCATCCACTCCTCATTCTACATATCATTCCACGCATCATTGCACGTCTCATTCCACACATCATTCGACACATCATTCCACACGTCATTTCACACCTCATTCCACACATCATTCCACATAGCATTTCACACATCATTCCACACATCATTCAACACCTCTCTCCACACATCATTCCACACCTCATTCCACATATCATTCTACGCATCATTCCAAACATCATTCCACACCTCATTCAACATATCATTCCACACATCATTCCATACATCATTCCACAAGACATTCCACACAACATTCCACAAATCGTTCCACACCTCATTCCACACAGCATTCCACACCTCATTCCACACATCATTCCATACATCATTCCTCACCTCATTCCAATAATCATTCCACACATCATTCCACAGATCATTCCACACATCATTCCACGTATCATTCCACACCACATTCCACACCTCATTCCACACATAATTCAAAACATCATTGCATACATCATTCCACACATCATTCCACACATCATTCCAAACCTCATTCCACATATCATTCCACACATCATTCCACACGTCATTCTACACGTCATTCCACATGTCATTCCACACCTCATTCGACACATCATTCCACACGTCATTCTACAAATCATTCCACACATGATTCCACAACTCATTTCAAACCTCATTCCAAACATCATTCCACAACATACCACACATCATTCCACACATCATTCCACACACCAGTCCATACCGCATTCCACATCTCATTCCACACATCATTCCACACATCATTCCACACGTCATTCCAGACATCATTCCAAACATCTATCCAGATATCATTCGACACATCATTCCACACATCATTCCAAGCAACATTCCACATCACATTCCACATAACATTCCACACATCATTCCACACATAATTCCTCACCTCATTCCACACATCATTCCACACATCATTCCACACATCTTTCCACACATCTTACCACACTTCATTCAACACATCAGTCCACACCTCATTCCACACATCATTCCACACATTATTGATGACATCATTCCTCACATCATTCCACACATCATTCCACGCATCATTCCACACCACATTCCGCACCTCATTCCACACATAATTCAAAACATCTTTCCATACATCATTCCATACATCATTCCACACATCATTCCACACATCATTCCACACCTCATTCCACACATCATTCCACACGTCATTCTACACGTCATTCCACATGTCATTCCACACCTCATTCCACACATCATTCCACACGTCATTCTACAAATCATTCCACAAATGATTCCACAACTCATTCCACACATCATTCCACACATCATTCCAAACAACGTTCAACACATCATTCCAGGCATCATTCCACACATCATTCTACAACATTCCAAACATCATTCCACACATCTTTCCACACACCAGTCCATACCACATTCCACATCTCATTCCACACATCATTCCACACATCATTCCACACGTCATTCCACACATCATTCCAAACATCTATCCAGATATCATTCGACACATCATTCCACACATCATTCCAAACATCATTCCACATCACATTCCACATAAAATTCCACACATCATTCCACACATCATTCCTCACCTCATTCCACACATTATTCCACACATCATTCCACACATCTTTCCACACAACTTACCACACTTCATTCCACACATCAGTCCTCACCTCATTCCACACATCATTCCACACATCATTGAAGACATCATTCGTCACATCATTCCACACATCATTCCACGCATCATTCCACACCACATTCCACACCTCATTCCACACATAATTCAAAACATCTTTGCATACATCATTCCACACATCATTCCACACATCATTCCAAACCTCATTCCACACATCATTCCACACATCATTCCACACGTCATTCTACACGTCATTCCTCATGTCATTCCACACCTCATTCCTCACGTCATTCCACACGTCATTCTACAAATCTTTCCACACATGATTCCATAACTCATTCCACACATCATTCCACACATCATTCCAAACAACATTCCTAATATTATCCACACCTCATTCCACACAGCATTCCACACCTCATTCCACACATCATTCCATACGTCATTCCTCACCTCATTCCACAAATCATTCCACACATCATTCCACAGATCATTCCACACATCATTCCACGTATCATTCCACACCACATTCCACACCTCATTCCACACATAATTCAAAAAATCATTGGATACATCATTCCACACATCATTCCACACATCATTCCACCACTCATTCCACACAACATTCCACATATCATTCCACACCTCATTCCACACCTCTTTCCAATAATCATTCCACACATCTTGCCAGACAACATTCCAGCCATCATTCCACACATCATTCCACACTTCATTCCACAGCTCATTCCACATCACCTTCCACGACTCATTCCACATATCATTCCACACATCATTCCAAAAATCATTGCAAACATCATTCCACACAACATTCCAAACATCATTCAACACATCATTCCACACTTAATTCTACACATCATTCCGCACATAATTCCACACATCATTCCACACCTCATTCCACAACTCATTCACACATCATTTCACACATCAATCCACACATCATTCCTCATATGATTCCACACATCATCCCACACATCATTCCATATATCATAACTCACCTCATTCCACACATCATTCAATGCATCATTCCAAATATAAATCCACAACTCATTCCACACATCATTCCACGCATCATTCAACAACATTCCACACATCATTCCACACTTCGTTCCACACATCAGTCCATACCTCATTCCACTCCTCATTCCACACATCATTATACACTTCATTCCAAACAGCATTCCACACCTTATTCCACATAAGATTCCACACATCATTCCACAAATCATTTCACACATCATTCCAGATATCATTCGACACGTCATTCGACTCTTCATTCCACACATTATTCCACATATCATTCCACAACATTCCACACATCATTCCACACTTCATTCCACACATTAGTCCATACCTCATTCCACACCTCATTCCACACATCATTCCACACATCATTCCACACATCATTCCACAAATCATTCCAAATATCATTCCGCACGTCAGTCCACGTAACATTCCACACATCATTCCATATATCATTCCACACATCATTCCACACATCATTCCACATATCATTCCTCGCCTCATTCCACACATCATTCCACACATCATTCAATACATCATTCCACATATCATTCCACACATCATTCCACAAAACATTCCACACACCATTCCACATCTCATTCCAAACCTCATTCCACACATCATTCCATAACATTCCACACATCATTACACCTCATTCCACTCTTCATTCGAGAAAACTTTCCGCACCTCATTCCACAACTCATTCCACACAACATTCCAAACCTCATTCAACACAGCATTCCACACTTCATTCAACACATCATTCCAAACTTCATTCCACACCTCATTCCAGACGTCATTCCACACATCATTCCACACCTCATTCCACAAATCATTCACAAATCATTCCACACATCAATCGACACATCATTCCTCATATGATTCCACACATCATCCCACACATCATTCCACACATCATTCCTCACCTCATTCCACACATCATTCCACACATCATTCAATACAGCATTCCAAATATAAATCCACAAATCATTCCACACATAATTCCACGCATCATTCCAAACAGCATGCAACACATCATTGCATACATCATTCCACACCTCATTCAACATATCATACCACTCATTATTCCACACAGAATTCCAAATATCATTCCACACCTCAATCCACATCTCATACCACACACCATTCCACTCCTCATTCCACACATCATTCCACGCATCATTCCAGACAGCATGCAACACATCATTGCATACATCATTCCACACCTCATTCAACACATCATACCACTCATCATTCCACACAGTATTCCAAATATCATTCCGCACCTCATTCCACATCTCATATCACACACCATTCCAGTCCGCATTCCACACCTCATTCCTCACATCATTCCACACATCATCCACATAACATTCGACACCTCATTTCACACATCATTCCAAAACATTCCACACATCATTCCACACATCATTCCATATATCATTCCACACATCATTCCACTCATCAGTCCATACCTCATTCCACTCCTCATTCCTCATCGAATTTCACGCAACATTCCACACATCATTCCAAGCATCATTACATACATCATTCAACACAACATTCCACACGTCATTACCGCACATCATTCCACACATCATTCCATACCTCATTCCACGCATCATTCCATGCATCATTCCACATCCATTCCACAACTCAATAACACATCATTCCACACATCATTGCACACGTCATTCTGAGCATCATTCCAAGCCTCATTCCTCACCTCATTCCACACCTCATTCCACACTTCATTCCACACATCATTGCACACACCATTCCACACATCAATCCACACATCATTCCACACATGAGTCCATAGCTCATTCCACACCTCATTGCACACCTCATTCCACACATCATTCCATACAGCATTCCACACATCATTCCACACATCATTCCAAACATCATTCCGCACATCATTCCACACTTCATTCCACGCAAAATTCCTCACCGAATTCCACTCATCATTCCACACATCATTCAACACATAATTCCACATAACATTCCACACATCATTCCACACAGCATTCCACACTTCATTCCACACGTCATTCCTCACCTCATTCCACTCATCATTCCACATAGCATTCAATACATCATTCCACATATCATTCCACACAGCTTTCCACACACCATTGCACACATCATTCCACACATCATTCTTGACCTCATTCCACTCATCATTCCACACAACATTCAATACATCATTCCACATATCATTCCACACAACATTCCAAATATCATCCACTCCTCATTCCACATATAATTCCACGCATCATTCCACATCTCATTCCACACATCATTCCACACATCATTCCACACCTCATTCCAAATAACATTCCACACATCACTCCACACATCATTCCACACATCATTCCATATATCATTCGTCAGATCATTCCATACATCATTCCAGATATCATTCGACACATAATTCGACAGATCATTCCACACATCATTCCACAACATTCCACACTTCATTCCACACATCATTCCACAAATCGGTCCATAACTCATTCGACACCTCATTCCACACATCATTCCACACATCATTCCACACATCATTCCACACATCATTCCAAACATCATTCCACACCTCATACCACATAACATTCCACACATCATTCCACACATCATTTCACACTTTATTCCACACATCATTCCTCACCTCATTCCACACATCTTCCCACACTTCATTCCACACATCATTCCACACAGCATTACATACACCATTCCACATTTCATTCCACACGTCATTTCATACTTCATTCCACACATCAATCCACTCATCATTCCACACTTTATTCCACACACCATTCCACACATCATTCCACACATCATTCCACACCTCATTCCACATCTCATTCCACACCTCATTCCACATATCATTCCACACATCATTCCACAAATCATTGCACACATCATTCCACTCATCATTCCACACATCATTCTGCACCACATTCCGCACCTCATTCCACAACTCATTCCACACAACATTCCAAACATCATTCAACACATCATTCCACACTTCATTCTACACATCTTTCCACACATCTTACCACACTTCATTCCACACATCAGTCCTCACCTCATTCCACACATCATTCCACACATCATTGAATACATCATTCCTCACATCATTCCACACATCATTCCACGCATCATTCCACCACTCATTCCACACAACATTCCACATATCATTCCACACTACATTCCACAGCTCATTCCACATCGCCTTCCACAACTCATTCCATATATCATTCCACACATCATTCCACAAATCATTGAAAACATCATTCCACACATCATTCTGCACCAAATTACGCACCACATTCCAAAACTAATTCCACACAACATTCCAAACATCATTCAACACATCATTCCACACTTAATTCTACACATCATTCCGCACATCATTCCACACATCATTCCACACCTCATTCCACAAATCATTCACACATCATTCCACACATCAATCCACACATCATTCCTCATATGATTCCACACATCATCCCACACATCATTCCATACATCATTACTCACCTCATTCCACACATCATTCAATGCATCATTCCAAATATAAATCCACAACTCATTCCACACATCATTCCACGCATCATTCAACAACATTCCACACATCATTCCACACTTCATTCCACACATCATTCCACACATCATTCCACACATCATTCCAAATATCATTCCACACGTCATTCCACGTAACATTCCACACATCATTCCATATATCATTCCACACATCATTCCACACATCATTCCACATATCATTCCTCGCCTCATTCCACACATCATTCCACACATCATTCAATACATCATTCCACATATCATTCCACACATCATTCCACAAAACATTCCACACATCATTCCATAACATTCCACATATCATTACACCTCATTCCACACATCATTCTAGAAAACTTTCCGCACCTCATTCCACAACTCATTCCACACAACATTCCAAACCTCATTCCACACAGCATTCCACACTTCATTCAACACGTCATTCCAAACTTCATTCCACACCTCATTCCAGACGTCATTCCACACATCATTCCACACCTCATTCCACAAATCATTCACACATCATTCCACACTTCAATCGACACATCCTTCCTCACCTCATTCCACACATCATTCCACACATCATTCAATACAGCATTCCAAATATAAATCCACAAATCATTCCACACATCATTCCACGCATCATTCCAAACAGCATGCAACACATCATTGCATACATCATTCCACACCTCATTCAACATAACATACCACTCATTATTCCACACAGAATTCCAAATATCATTCCACACCTCATTCCACAACTCATTCACACATCATTTCACACATCAATCCACACATCATTCCTCATATGATTCCACACATCATCCCACACATCATTCCATATATCATAACTCACCTCATTCCACACATCATTCAATGCATCATTCCAAATATAAATCCACAACTCATTCCACACATCATTCCACGCATCATTCAACAACATTCCACACATCATTCCACACTTCGTTCCACACATCAGTCCATACCTCATTCCACTCCTCATTCCACACATCATTATACACTTCATTCCAAACAGCATTCCACACCTTATTCCACATAAGATTCCACACATCATTCCACAAATCATTTCACACATCATTCCAGATATCATTCGACACGTCATTCGACTCTTCATTCCACACATTATTCCACATATCATTCCACAACATTCCACACATCATTCCACACTTCATTCCACACATTAGTCCATACCTCATTCCACACCTCATTCCACACATCATTCCACACATCATTCCACACATCATTCCACAAATCATTCCAAATATCATTCCGCACGTCAGTCCACGTAACATTCCACACATCATTCCATATATCATTCCACACATCATTCCACACATCATTCCACATATCATTCCTCGCCTCATTCCACACATCATTCCACACATCATTCAATACATCATTCCACATATCATTCCACACATCATTCCACAAAACATTCCACACACCATTCCACATCTCATTCCAAACCTCATTCCACACATCATTCCATAACATTCCACACATCATTACACCTCATTCCACTCTTCATTCGAGAAAACTTTCCGCACCTCATTCCACAACTCATTCCACACAACATTCCAAACCTCATTCAACACAGCATTCCACACTTCATTCAACACATCATTCCAAACAGCATTCCACACCTCATTCCAGACGTCATTCCACACATCATTCCACACCTCATTCCACAAATCATTCACAAATCATTCCACACATCAATCGACACATCATTCCTCATATGATTCCACACATCATCCCACACATCATTCCACACATCATTCCTCACCTCATTCCACACATCATTCCACACATCATTCAATACAGCATTCCAAATATAAATCCACAAATCATTCCACACATAATTCCACGCATCATTCCAAACAGCATGCAACACATCATTGCATACATCATTCCACACCTCATTCAACATATCATACCACTCATTATTCCACACAGAATTCCAAATATCATTCCACACCTCAATCCACATCTCATACCACACACCATTCCACTCCTCATTCCACACATCATTCCACGCATCATTCCAGACAGCATGCAGCACATCATTGCATACATCATTCCACACCTCATTCAACACATCATACCACTCATCATTCCAGACAGTATTCCAAATATCATTCCGCACCTCATTCCACATCTCATATCACACACCATTCCAGTCCGCATTCCACACCTCATTCCTCACATCATTCCACACATCATCCACATAACATTCGACACCTCATTTCACACATCATTCCAAAACATTCCACACATCATTCCACACATCATTCTATATATCATTCCACACATCATTCCACTCATCAGTCCATACCTCATTCCACTCTTCATTCCTCATAGAATTTCACGCAACATTCCACACATCATTCCAAGCATCATTACATACATCATTCAACACAACATTCCACACGTCATTACCGCACATCATTCCACACATCATTCCATACCTCATTCCACGCATCATTCCATTCATCATTCCACATCCATTCCACAACTCAATAACACATCATTCCACACATCATTGCACACGTCATTCTGAACATCATTCCAAGCCTCATTCCTCACCTCATTCCACACCTCATTCCACACTTCATTCCACACATCATTGCACACACCATTCCACACATCAATCCACACATCATTCCACACATGAGTCCATAGCTCATTCCACACCTCATTGCACACCTCATTCCACACATCATTCCATACAGCATTCCACACATCATTCCACACATCATTCCAAACATCATTCCGCACATCATTCCACACTTCATTCCACGCAACATTCCTCACCGAATTCCACTCATCATTCCACACATCATTCAACACATAATTCCACATAACATTCCACACATCATTCCACACATCATTCCACACTTCATTCCACACGTCATTCCTCACCTCATTCCACTCATCATTCCACATAGCATTCAATACATCATTCCACATATCATTCCACACAGCTTTCCACACACCATTGCACACATCATTCCACACATCATTCTTGACCTCATTCCACTCATCATTCCACACAGCATTCAATACATCATTCCACATATCATTCCACACAACATTCCAAATATCATCCACTCCTCATTCCACATATAATTCCACGCATCATTCCACATCTCATTCCACACATCATTCCACACATCATTCCACACCTCATTCCAAATAACATTCCACACATCACTCCACACATCATTCCACACATCATTCCATATATCATTCGTCAGATCATTCCATACATCATTCCAGATATCATTCGACACATAATTCGACAGATCATTCCACACATCATTCCACAACATTCCACACTTCATTCCACACATCATTCCACAAATCGGTCCATAACTCATTCGACACCTCATTCCACACATCATTCCACACATCATTCCACACATCATTCCACACATCATTCCAAACATCATTCCACACCTCATACCACATAACATTCCACACATCATTCCACACATCATTTCACACTTTATTCCACACATCATTCCTCACCTCATTCCACACATCTTCCCACACTTCATTCCACACATCATTCCACACAGCATTACATACACCATTCCACATTTCATTCCACACGTCATTTCATACTTCATTCCACACATCAATCCACTCATCATTCCACACTTTATTCCACACACCATTCCACACATCATTCCACACATCATTCCACACCTCATTCCACATCTCATTCCACACCTCATTCCACATATCATTCCACACATCATTCCACAAATCATTGCACACATCATTCCACTCATCATTCCACACATCATTCTGCACCACATTCCGCACCTCATTCCACAACTCATTCCACACAACATTCCAAACATCATTCAACACATCATTCCACACTTCATTCTACACATCTTTCCACACATCTTACCACACTTCATTCCACACATCAGTCCTCACCTCATTCCACACATCATTCCACACATCATTGAATACATCATTCCTCACATCATTCCACACATCATTCCACGCATCATTCCACCACTCATTCCACACAACATTCCACATATCATTCCACACTACATTCCACAGCTCATTCCACATCGCCTTCCACAACTCATTCCACATATCATTCCACACATCATTCCACAAATCATTGAAAACATCATTCCACACATCATTCTACACCAAATTACGCACCACATTCCAAAACTAATTCCACACAACATTCCAAACATCATTCAACACATCATTCCACACTTAATTCTACACATCATTCCGCACATCATTCCACACATCATTCCACACCTCATTCCACAAATCATTCACACATCATTCCACACATCAATCCACACATCATTCCTCATATGATTCCACACATCATCCCACACATCATTCCATACATCATTACTCACCTCATTCCACACATCATTCAATGCATCATTCCAAATATAAATCCACAACTCATTCCACACATCATTCCACGCATCATTCAACAACATTCCACACATCATTCCACACTTCATTCCACACATCAGTCCATACCTCATTCCACACCTCATTCCACACATCATTATACACATCATTCCAAACAGCATTCCACACCTTATTCCACATAACATTCCACACATCATTCCACAAATCATTTCACACATCATTCCAGATATCATTCGACACATCATTCGACACATCATTCCACACATCATTCCACATATCATTCCACAACATTCCACACATCATTCCACACTTCATTCCACATATTAGTCCATACCTCATTCCACACCTCATTCCACACATCATTCCACACATCATTCCACACATCATTCCAAATATCATTCCACACGTCATTCCACGTAACATTCCACACATCATTCCATATATCATTCCACACATCATTCCACACATCATTCCACATATCATTCCTCGCCTCATTCCACACATCATTCCACACATCATTCAATACATCATTCCACATATCATTCCACACATCATTCCACAAAACATTCCACACATCATTCCATAACATTCCACATATCATTACACCTCATTCCACACATCATTCTAGAAAACTTTCCGCACCTCATTCCACAACTCATTCCACACAACATTCCAAACCTCATTCCACACAGCATTCCACACTTCATTCAACACGTCATTCCAAACTTCATTCCACACCTCATTCCAGACGTCATTCCACACATCATTCCACACCTCATTCCACAAATCATTCACACATCATTCCACACTTCAATCGACACATCCTTCCTCACCTCATTCCACACATCATTCCACACATCATTCAATACAGCATTCCAAATATAAATCCACAAATCATTCCACACATCATTCCACGCATCATTCCAAACAGCATGCAACACATCATTGCATACATCATTCCACACCTCATTCAACATAACATACCACTCATTATTCCACACAGAATTCCAAATATCATTCCACACCTCATTCCACATCTCATACCACACACAATTCCACTCCTCATTCCACACATCATTCCACGCATCATTCCAGACAGCATGCAACACATCATTGCATACATCATTCCACACCTCATTCATCACATCATACCACTCAACCTTCCACACAGTATTACAAATATCATTCCACACCTCATTCCACATCTCTTATCACACACATTTCCAGTCCGCATTCCACACCTCATTCCTCACATCATTCCACACATCATCCACATAACATTCGACACCTCATTCCACACATCATTCCAAAACATTCCACACATCATTCCACACATCATTCCAGATATCATTCCACACATCATTCCACTCATCAGTCCATACCTCATTCCACTCCTCATTCCTCATAAAATTTCACGCAACATTCCACACATCATTCCAAGCATCATTACATACATCATTCAACACAACATTCCACACGTCATTACCGCACATCATTCCACACATCATTCCACACCTCATTCCACGCATCATTCCATGCATCATTCGACATCCATTCCACAACTCAATAACACATCATTCCACACCTAAATTGCACACGTCATTCCAAACATCATTCCAAGCCTCATTCCACACCTCATTCCACACCTCATTCCACACATCATTCCACACATCATTGCACACACCATTCCACACATCAATCCACACACATTCCACACATGGAATTATATGTGGAATGCTCATTCCACACCTCATTGCACACCTCATTCCACACGTCATTCCATACAGCATTCCACACATCATTCCACACATCATTCCAAACATCATTCCGCACATCATTCCACACTTTATTCCACGCAACATTCCTCACCGAATTCTCTCATCATTCCACACATCTTTCAATACATAATTCCACATAACATTCCACACATCATTCCACACATCATTCCACACTTCATTCCACACATCATTCCTCACCTCATTCCACTCATCATTCCACATAGCATTCAATACATCATTCCACATATCATTCCACACAGCTTTCCACACACCATTGACACATCATTCCACACATCATTCTTCACCTCATTCCACTCATCATTCCACACAGCATTCAATACATCATTCCACATATCATTCCACACATCATTCTACACATCATTCCACACCTCATTCCACATAACATTCCACACATCACTCCACACATCATTCCACACATCATTCCAGATATCATTCGTCAGATCATTCCATACATCATTCCAGATATCATTCGATACATAATTCGACAGATCATTCCACACATCATTCCACAACATTCCACACTTCATTCCACACATCATTCCACAAATCAGTCCATAACTGATTCGACACCTCATTCCACACATCATTCCACACATCATTCCACACATCATTCCACACATCATTCCAAACATCATTCCACACCTCATACCACATAACATTCCACACATCATTCCACACATCATTTCACACTTTATTCCACACATCATTCCTCACCTCATTCCACACATCTTCCCACACTTCATTCCACACATCATTCCACAAAGCATTACATACACCATTCCACATTTCATTCCACACGTCATTTCATACTTCATTCCACACATCAATCCACTCATCATTCCACACTTTATTCCACACACAATTCCACACATCATTCCACACATCATTCCACACCTCATTCCACATCTCATTCCACACCTCATTCCACATATCATTCCACACATCATTCCACAAATCATTGCACACATCATTCCACTCATCATTCCACACATCATTCTGCACCACATTCCGCACCTCATTCCACAACTCATTCCACACAACATTCCAAACATCATTCAACACATCATTCCACACATCATTCCAAACATCATTCCACACCTCATTCCACATATCATTCCACACATCATTCCACACCTCATTCCACAACTCATTCACACATCACTGAAGACATCATTCCTCATATCATTCCACACATCATTCCACGAATCATTCCACCACTCATTCCACACATCATTCCACATATCATTCCACACCTCATTCCACACCTCGTTCCACACATCATTCCACACATCTTGCCATACAACATTCCAGCGATCATTCCAAACATCTTTCCACACTTCATTCAACACCTCATTCAACACATCATACGACACATCATTTCACAAAGCATTCCAAATATCATTCCACACCTCATTCCATATCTCATAGCACACATCATTCAACAACTCATTCCACATCTCATTCCACACATCGTTCCACACATCATTCCACAACTCATTTCACACCTCGTTCCACACATCATTAAACAGATCTTTCCACACAACATTCCACACATCATTCGACACATCATTCCACACACCATTCCACATTACATTTACCGCTTCATTCCATACATCATTCGACACATCATTCCACACATCATTCCATACAGCATTCCACACAGCATTCCACACAGCATTCCACACATCATTCCAAAGCTCATTCCATATCTCATTCCACATATGATTGCACGCATCATTCCACACATCATTCCACTATCATTCCAAAGATCATTCCAAACCTCATTCCACATAACATTCCACACCTCATTCCACAACTCATTGCACTCATCATTCCACAAAACATTCCACACTTCATTCAACACATCATTCCAAACATCATTCCACACCTCATTCAAAACATCATTCCACACATCATTCCACACCTCATTCCACAACTCATTCACACATCATTCCACACATCAATCCACACATCATTCCACACATCATTCCACACATCATTCCAAACATCATTCCACACCTCATTCCACATAACATTCCACGCATCATTCCACACGTCATTTCACACCTCATTCCCCACATCATTCCACACATCATTCCACACATCATTCCAAACGACATTCCAAACAACATTCCAAATATCATCCACTCCTCAGTCTACATGTGTGGAATGAGGTCATTTCACACCTCATTCCACACATCATTCTACGCATCATTCCAAACATCAATCCACAGCTCATTCAACATATCATTCCACGCATCATTCCACACATCATTCCACACAGAATTCCACATATCATTCCACACATCATTCCACACATCATTCCACATAACATTTCACACATCATTCCATACATCATTCCACAAGACATTCCACACAACATTCCACACATCGTTCCACACCTCATTACACACATCATTCCATACATCATTCCTCACCTCATTCCACAAACCATTCCACACATCATTCCACAGATCATTCCACACATCATTCCACGCATCATTCCACACCACATTCCACACCTCATTCACACATAATTCAAAACATCATTGCATACATCATTCCACACATCATTCCACACATTATTCCAAACCTCATTCCACACGACATTCCACACATCATTCCACACGTCATTCTACACGTCATTCCACATGTCATTCCACACCTCATTCCACACATCATTCCACACGTCATTCTACAAATTATTCCGCACATCATTCCACAACTCATTCCAAACATCATTCCAAACATCATTCCAAACAACATTCAACACATCTTTTCTCGCATCATTCCAAACATCATTCCACAACATTCCACACATCATTCCACACATCATTCCACACACCAGTCCATACCGCTTTCCACATCTCATTCCACACATCATTCCACACGTCATTCCACACATCATTCCAAACATCTATCTTGATATCATTCGACACATCATTCCACACATCATTCCAAACATCATTCCACATCACATTCCACATAACATTCCACACATCATTCCACACATCATTCCTCACCTCATTCCACACATCATTCCACACATCATTCAATACATCATTCCACATATCTTTCCACACATCATTCCACACAGCATTCCACACATCATTCCACAGTTCATTCCACACATCGTTCCTCACCTCATTCCACACATCATTCCACACATCATTCAAAACATCATTCTACATATCATTCCACACATCATTCCACACGTCATTTTACACATCATTCCACACATCTTGCCATACAACATTCCAGCGATCATTCCACACATCATTCCACACTTCATTCCACACATCGTTCCTCACCTCATTCCACACAAAATTCCAAACATCAATCAATACATCATTCCACATAACATTCCACACATCATTACACACATCAATCCACACATCATTCCAAACAGCTTTCCAAATATCATCCTATCCTCATTCCACATATCATTCCACACATCATTCCACACATCTTTCCACACATCTTACCACACTTCATTCCACACATCAGTCCTCACCTCATTCCACACATCATTCCACACATCATTGAAGACATCATTCCTCATATCATTCCACACATCATTCCACGCATCATTCAACCACTCATTCCACACATCATTCCACATATCATTCCACACCTCATTCCACACGTCGTTCCACACATCATTCCATACATCTTGCCAGACAACATTCCAGCCACCATTCCACACATCATTCCACACTTCATTCCACAGCTCATTTCACAACGCCTTCCATAACTCATTCCACATATCATTCCACCCATCATTCCACACAACATTCCACACATCATTCCACATCTCATTCCAAACCTCATTCCACACATCATTCCATAACATTCCACACATCATTACACACATCATTCCACACATCATTCTAGAAAACATTCCGCACCGCATTCCACAACTCATTCCACACAACATTCCAAACATCATTCAACACATCATTCCACACTTCATTCTACACATCATTCCAAACTTCATTCCACACCTCATTCCACACATCATTCCACACATCATTCCACACCTCATTCCACAAATCATTGACACATCATTCCACACATCAATCCACACATCATTCCTCATATGATTCCACACATCATCCCACATATCATTCCACACATCATTCCTCACCTCATTCCACACATCATTCCACATATCATTCAATACATCATTCCAAATATAAATCCACAAATCATTCCACACATCATTCCACGCATCATTCCAAACGGCATGCAACACATCATTGCATACATCATTCCACATCTCATTCAACATATCATACCACTCATTATTCCACACAGCATTCCAAATATCATTCCACACCTCATTCCACATCTCATACCACACACCATTCCACTCATTATTCCACACATCATTCCACGCACCATTCCAAACAGCATACAACTCATCATTGCATACATCATTCCACACCTCATTCAACACATCATACCACTCATCATTCCACACAGTATTCCAAATATCATTCCACACCTCATTCCACATCTCATACCACACACCATTCCAGTCCTCATTCCACACCTCAGTCCTCACATCATTCCCTCACATCATTCCACATAACATTCGACACCTCATAACACACATCATTCCAAAACATTCCACACATCATTCCACACATCAATCCACACCTCATTCCACGCATCATTCCACTCATCAGTCAATACCTCATTCCACTCCTCATTCCTCATAAAATTTCACGCATCATTCCACACATAATTCCAAGCATCATTACATACATCATTCAACACAACATTCCACACGTCATTACCGCACATCATTCCACATATCATCCCACACCTCATTCCACATATCATTCCACACCTCATTCCACGCATCATTCCATGCATCATTCCACATCTCATTCCACAACTCAATAACACATCATTCCACACCTAAATTGCACACGTCATTCCAAACATCATTCCACACCTCATTCCACACCTCATTCCACACCTCATTCCACACATCATTCCACACATCATTGCAAACATCATTGCACACATCATTCCACACATCATTCTACACGTCATTCCACACCTCATTCCACACATCATTTCACAACATTCCACACACCATTCCACACATCAATCCACACATCATTCCACACATCAGTCCATAGCTCATTCCACACCTCATTGAACACCTCATTTCACACATCATTCCATACAGCATTCCACACATCATTCCACACATCATTCCAGATATCATTCGGCACATCAGTCCACACATCATTCCACACTTCATTCCAAGCAACATTCCTCACCTAATTCCACTCATCATTCCTCACATCATTCAATACATAATTCCACATAACATTCCACACATCATTCCACACCTCATTGCACACTTCATTCCACTCATCACTCCTCACCTCATTCCACTCTTCATTCCACATAGCATTCAATACATCATTCCACATATCATTCCACACAGCTTTCCACACACCATTGCACACATCATTCCACACATCATTCTTCACCTCATTCCACTCATCATTCCACACAGCATTCGAAACATCATTCCACATATCATTCCACACAACATTGGAAATATCATCCACTCCTCAGTCCACATATAATTCCACGCATCATTCCACATCTCATTCCACACATCATTCCAGATATCATTCTTCAGATCATTCCATACATAATTCCACACATCATTCCACAACATTCCACACTTCATTCCACACATCATTCCACACATCATTCAATACATCATTCCACATATGATTCTACTCATCATTCCTCACATCTTTCCACACAACATTCCCGCCATCATTCCACATCTCATTCAACATCTCATACCACACCACATTCCACACCTCATTCCACACCTCATTCCACACATCATTCCACACATCAATCCACACATCATTCCACACATCATTCCACACATCAGTCCATACCTCATTCCATACGTCATTACACACATCATTCCACACATCATTCCACACATCATTCCACACATCATTCCAATCATCATTACATACATCATTCAACACAACATTCCACACATCATTACCGCACATCATTCCACACATCATTCCACACCTCATTCCACACATCATTCCACACCGTATTCCACACATAATTCCACGCATCATTCCACATCTCATTCCACAACTCAATCACACGTCATTCCATACATCATTCCACACATCATTCCACACATCATTCCACACTTCGTTCCACACCGCATTCAACACATAATTCCACAAATCATTCCACGCATCATTCCACATCTCATTCCACAACTCAATCACACGTCATTCCATACCTCAATCCACACCTCATTCCACACATCATTCCACACATCATTGCATACAACAATCCACACATCATTTAACATCATTCCTAAATGCATACCACACCTTATTCCACATAACATTCCACACATCATTCCACAAATCATTTCACACATCATTCCAGATATCATTAGACATATCATTCGATACATCATTCCACACATCATTCCACATATCATTCCACAACATTCCACACATCATTCAACACTTCATTCGACACATCAGTCCATACCTCATTCCACACCTCATTCCACACATCATTCCACACATCATTCCACACATCATTCCACACATCATTCCAAATATCATTCCACACCTCATACCACATAACATTCCACACATCATTCCACAGATCATTCCACACATCATTCCACACTTCATTCCACACATCATTCCTCGCCTCATTCCACACATCATTCCACGCATCATTCAATACATCATTCCACATATCATTCCACACATCATTCCACACATCATTCCACACATCATTCCTCACCTCATTCCACACATCATTCCACACATCATTCAATACATCATTCCAAATATAAATCCACTCCTCAATCCACACATCATTCCTCATATGATTCCACGCATCATCCCACACATCATTCCACACATCATTCCAAACATCATTCAATACATCATTCCAAACAGCATGCAACACATCATTGCATACATCATTCCACACCTCATTCAACATATCATACCACTCATCATTCCACAGAGCATTCCAAATACCATTCCACACCTCATTCCACATCTCATACCACACACCATTCCACGCCTCATTCCACACCTCATTCCACACATCATTCCACACATCATTCCACATATCATTCGACACCTCATTCCATACATCATTCCACAACTTCCACACATCATTCCACACATAAATCCACACATCATTCCACACATCATTCCACTCATCAGTCCATACCTTTTTCCACTCCTCATGAAATTCCACGCATCATTCCACACATCATTCAACACAACATTCCAAACTTCATTACCGCACATTATTCCACACATCATCCCACACCTCATTCCACACATCATTCCACACCTCATTCCACGCATCATTCCACGCATCATTCCACATCTCATTCCACAACTTAATAACACATCATTCCACACATCATTGCACACATCCTTCCAAACAACATTCCCCACCTCATTCCACACATCATTCAACACATAATTCCACATAACATTCCACATCATTCCACACATCATTCGACACATCATTCCATACCTCATTCCACACCTCATTCCACACATCATTCCACACATCATTGCAAACATCATTGCACACATCATTCCACACTTCATTCTACACGTCATTCCACACCTCATTCCACACATCATTCCACAATATGCCACACACCATTCCACATATCAATCCACACATCATTCCACACATCAGCCCATACCTCATTCCACACCTCATTCCACACCTCATTCCATACATCATTCCACACATCATTCCACACATCATTCCAAACATCATTCCGCACATCATTCCACACATCATTCCAGATATCATTCGGCACATCATTCCACACATCCTTCCACACTTCCTTCCACACAACATTCCTCACCTAATTCCAGTCATCATTCCACACATCATTCAATACATAATTCCACATAAAATTCCACACATCATTCCACACATCATTCCACACTTCATTTCACACATCATTCCTCACCTCATTACACTCATCATTCCACACAGCATTCAATACATCATTCCACATTTCATTCCACACAGCTTTCCATACATCATTGCACACATCATTCCGCACAACATTCCTCACCTCATTCCACTCATCATTCCACACAGCATTCAATAGATCATTTCACATATCATTCCACACAGCTTTCCACACATCATTCTACACAACATTCCAAATATCATCCAGTCCTCATTCCACATATAATTCCACGCATCATTCCAGAACTCATTCCACACATCATTCCACACATCACTCCACACCTCATTCCACATAAAATTGCACACATCACTCCACACATCATTCCACACATCATTCCACATATCATTCGTCAGATCATTCCATAAATCATTCCACACATCATTCCAGATATCATTCGACACATCATTGGACACATCATTCCACACATCATTCCACATATCATTCCACAACATTCCACACTTCATTCCACACATCATATCCACACGTCATTCCACACATCATATCCACACTTCATTCCACACATCATTCCTCACCTCATTCAACACATCATTCCACACTTCATTCTACACATCATTCCAAACATCATTCCACACCTCATTCCACAAATCATTCCACACCTCATTCCACAACTCATTCACACATCATTCCACACATCAATCCACACATCAATCCGCATATGATTCCACACATCATTCAACACATCATTCCAAACATCATTCCACACCTCATTCCACACCTCATTCCACACCTCATTCCACACATCATTCCACACATCATTGCAAACATCATTGCACACATCATTCCACACATCATTCTACACGTCATTCCACACCTCATTCCACACATCATTTCACAACATTCCACACACCATTCCACACATCAATCCACACATCATTCCACACATCAGTCCATAGCTCATTCCACACCTCATTGAACACCTCATTTCACACATCATTCCATACAGCATTCCACACATCATTCCACACATCATTCCAGATATCATTCGGCACATCAGTCCACACATCATTCCACACTTCATTCCAAGCAACATTCCTCACCTAATTCCACTCATCATTCCTCACATCATTCAATACATAATTCCACATAACATTCCACACATCATTCCACACCTCATTGCACACTTCATTCCACTCATCACTCCTCACCTCATTCCACTCTTCATTCCACATAGCATTCAATACATCATTCCACATATCATTCCACACAGCTTTCCACACACCATTGCACACATCATTCCACACATCATTCTTCACCTCATTCCACTCATCATTCCACACAGCATTCGAAACATCATTCCACATATCATTCCACACAACATTGGAAATATCATCCACTCCTCAGTCCACATATAATTCCACGCATCATTCCACATCTCATTCCACACATCATTCCAGATATCATTCTTCAGATCATTCCATACATAATTCCACACATCATTCCACAACATTCCACACTTCATTCCACACATCATTCCACACATCATTCAATACATCATTCCACATATGATTCTACTCATCATTCCTCACATCTTTCCACACAACATTCCCGCCATCATTCCACATCTCATTCAACATCTCATACCACACCACATTCCACACCTCATTCCACACCTCATTCCACACATCATTCCACACATCAATCCACACATCATTCCACACATCATTCCACACATCAGTCCATACCTCATTCCATACGTCATTACACACATCATTCCACACATCATTCCACACATCATTCCACACATCATTCCAATCATCATTACATACATCATTCAACACAACATTCCACACATCATTACCGCACATCATTCCACACATCATTCCACACCTCATTCCACACATCATTCCACACCGTATTCCACACATAATTCCACGCATCATTCCACATCTCATTCCACAACTCAATCACACGTCATTCCATACATCATTCCACACATCATTCCACACATCATTCCACACTTCGTTCCACACCGCATTCAACACATAATTCCACAAATCATTCCACGCATCATTCCACATCTCATTCCACAACTCAATCACACGTCATTCCATACCTCAATCCACACCTCATTCCACACATCATTCCACACATCATTGCATACAACAATCCACACATCATTTAACATCATTCCTAAATGCATACCACACCTTATTCCACATAACATTCCACACATCATTCCACAAATCATTTCACACATCATTCCAGATATCATTAGACATATCATTCGATACATCATTCCACACATCATTCCACATATCATTCCACAACATTCCACACATCATTCAACACTTCATTCGACACATCAGTCCATACCTCATTCCACACCTCATTCCACACATCATTCCACACATCATTCCACACATCATTCCACACATCATTCCAAATATCATTCCACACCTCATACCACATAACATTCCACACATCATTCCACAGATCATTCCACACATCATTCCACACTTCATTCCACACATCATTCCTCGCCTCATTCCACACATCATTCCACGCATCATTCAATACATCATTCCACATATCATTCCACACATCATTCCACACATCATTCCACACATCATTCCTCACCTCATTCCACACATCATTCCACACATCATTCAATACATCATTCCAAATATAAATCCACTCCTCAATCCACACATCATTCCTCATATGATTCCACGCATCATCCCACACATCATTCCACACATCATTCCAAACATCATTCAATACATCATTCCAAACAGCATGCAACACATCATTGCATACATCATTCCACACCTCATTCAACATATCATACCACTCATCATTCCACAGAGCATTCCAAATACCATTCCACACCTCATTCCACATCTCATACCACACACCATTCCACGCCTCATTCCACACCTCATTCCACACATCATTCCACACATCATTCCACATATCATTCGACACCTCATTCCATACATCATTCCACAACTTCCACACATCATTCCACACATAAATCCACACATCATTCCACACATCATTCCACTCATCAGTCCATACCTTTTTCCACTCCTCATGAAATTCCACGCATCATTCCACACATCATTCAACACAACATTCCAAACTTCATTACCGCACATTATTCCACACATCATCCCACACCTCATTCCACACATCATTCCACACCTCATTCCACGCATCATTCCACGCATCATTCCACATCTCATTCCACAACTTAATAACACATCATTCCACACATCATTGCACACATCCTTCCAAACAACATTCCCCACCTCATTCCACACATCATTCAACACATAATTCCACATAACATTCCACATCATTCCACACATCATTCGACACATCATTCCATACCTCATTCCACACCTCATTCCACACATCATTCCACACATCATTGCAAACATCATTGCACACATCATTCCACACTTCATTCTACACGTCATTCCACACCTCATTCCACACATCATTCCACAATATGCCACACACCATTCCACATATCAATCCACACATCATTCCACACATCAGCCCATACCTCATTCCACACCTCATTCCACACCTCATTCCATACATCATTCCACACATCATTCCACACATCATTCCAAACATCATTCCGCACATCATTCCACACATCATTCCAGATATCATTCGGCACATCATTCCACACATCCTTCCACACTTCCTTCCACACAACATTCCTCACCTAATTCCAGTCATCATTCCACACATCATTCAATACATAATTCCACATAAAATTCCACACATCATTCCACACATCATTCCACACTTCATTTCACACATCATTCCTCACCTCATTACACTCATCATTCCACACAGCATTCAATACATCATTCCACATTTCATTCCACACAGCTTTCCATACATCATTGCACACATCATTCCGCACAACATTCCTCACCTCATTCCACTCATCATTCCACACAGCATTCAATAGATCATTTCACATATCATTCCACACAGCTTTCCACACATCATTCTACACAACATTCCAAATATCATCCAGTCCTCATTCCACATATAATTCCACGCATCATTCCAGAACTCATTCCACACATCATTCCACACATCACTCCACACCTCATTCCACATAAAATTGCACACATCACTCCACACATCATTCCACACATCATTCCACATATCATTCGTCAGATCATTCCATAAATCATTCCACACATCATTCCAGATATCATTCGACACATCATTGGACACATCATTCCACACATCATTCCACATATCATTCCACAACATTCCACACTTCATTCCACACATCATATCCACACGTCATTCCACACATCATATCCACACTTCATTCCACACATCATTCCTCACCTCATTCAACACATCATTCCACACTTCATTCTACACATCATTCCAAACATCATTCCACACCTCATTCCACAAATCATTCCACACCTCATTCCACAACTCATTCACACATCATTCCACACATCAATCCACACATCAATCCGCATATGATTCCACACATCATTCAACACATCATTCCAAACACCATTCCTCACCTCATTCCACACATCATTCCACACATCATTCAAGACATCATTCCAAATATAAATCCACAAATCATTCCTCACATCATTACACGCATCATTCCACTCAAAATGCAACACATCATTGCATTCATCATTCCACACATAAATCCACACCTCATTCAACACATCATACCACACATCATTCCACACAGCATTCCAAATATCATTCCACACCTCATTCCACATCTCATACCAGACATCATTCCACTCCTCATTCCAAACATCATTCCACACTTCAATCCACAACATTCCACACATCAATCCACACATCATTCCACACATCATTCCACACATCAGTCCATACCTCATTCCATACCTCATTCCACACATCATTCCACACATCTTTCCACACATCATTCCACACATCATTCAACACATCATTCTAAACATCATTCCACTGCTCATTCAACATAAAATTCCACGCACCATTCCACACATCATTGCACACATCTTTCCACACATCATTCTACACGTCATTCCACACCTCAAACCACACATCATTCCACAACATTCCACACTTCATTCCACACATCAATCCACACATCATTCCACACATCAGTCCATATCTCATTCCACACCTCATTCCACAAGTCATTCCACACATCATTGCACACATCATTCCACACAATATTCCACACATCATTCTAAACATCATTACGCACATCATTCCACACATCATTCCAGAATTCATTCGACACATCATTCCACACTTCATACCACACAACATTCCTCACCTCATTCCACTCATCATTCCACACATCATTCAATACATAATTCCACATATCATTCCACACATCATTCCACACATCATTCCACACTACATTCCACACATCATTACTCACCTCATTCCACTCATCATTCCACACAGCATTCAATACAACATTCCAAATATCATTCAACACAGCAGTCCACACATCATTGCACACATCATTCCACACCTCATTCCAAACTTCATTGCACACATCATTCCACACATCATTCGACACATCATTCCACACCTCATTCAACACCTTATACAACACATAATTTCACACAGTATTCCACATCATTCCACACATCATTCGACACATCATTCCACTCCTCATTCCACACATCATTCCACAAAATTCCACACATCAGTCCATACCTCATCCACACAACATTCCACACCTCATTCCACTCATCATTCCATACAGCATTCAATAAATCATACCACATATCATTCCACACATCATTTCTCACATTATTGCACACATCATTCCACACCTCATTCCACACCTCATTCCAAATATCATTCCGCACATCATTCCACACCTCATTCCACACCTCATTCCAAACATCATTCCGCTCATCATTCCACACATCATTCCACACATCATTCCTCACCGCATTCCACTCATCATTCCACACAGCATTCAATACATCATTCCACATATAATCTCACACCTGATTCCACAGCTCATTCCACACATCATTCCACACAACATTCCAAATATCATCCACTCCTCATTCCACATATCATTCCACGCATCTTTCCACATTCATTCCACATATCATTCCAAACATCATTCCACACCTCATTCCACACATCATTCCATACGTCATTCAACACATCATTCCACACATCATTCCACACCACATTCCACACATCATTCCACACGTATATCCACACATCAATTCACACATCATTCCACACATCAATTCAAACCTCATTCCAAACATCATTCCACAGCTCATTTCACACATCATTCCACACACCATTGCACACATCATTCGAAACATCATTCCACACATCATTCCACACGTCATTCACACAGCATTCCACGCGTCATTCCATACATCATTCCACACATCATTCCACACATCATTCCACACATCATTCCACACATCATTCCACACATCATTTCACACAGCATTACACACATCATTCCACACATCAATTCACACCTCATTCCAAACATAATTCCACACCTCATTCCACACATCATTCCACATATCAGTGCACACATCATTCCAGACATCATTCCACACATCATTCCAAACATCATTCCACACATCACTCCACACGTTATTCTACACAGCATTCCACGCGTCATTCCATACATCATTCCACACATCATTCCACACATCAATGCACACATCATTCCACACACCATTCCACACATCATTCCACACATCATTCCACACATCATTCCACACATCAATTCAGACCTCATTCCAAACATCATTCCACACCTCATTCCACACATCATTCCACACATCACTCCACGCATCATTCCACACATCATTCCACACATCATTCCACACACATTCCACACATTATTCCAATCATCATTCCACACCTCATTCCACTCATCATTCCACACGTAATTCCACACATCAATTCACACATCATTCCACACATCAATTCAAACCTCATTCCAAACAGCATTCCACACCTCATTTCAAACATCATTCCACACATCATTGCACACATCATTCCAAACATCATTCCACACATCATTCCACACTTCATTCCACACAGCATTCCACGCGTCATTCCATACATTATTCCACACATCATTCCACACATCATTCCACACATCATTCCGCACATCATTCGAAACATCATTCCACACATCATTGCACAAATCATTCCAAACATCATTCCACACATCATATTCACACTTCATTCCACACATCATTCCTCACCTCATTCCACACATCATTCCACACATCATTCCACACATCATTCCACACATCTTTGCACACAACATTCCAGCCATCATTCCACACCTCATTCCACACATCATTCCAAACATCATTCCACATAACATTCGACACCTCATTCCACACATCATTCCACAACTTCCACACATCATTCCACACGTCATTCCACACATCATTCCACTCATCAGTCCATACCTCTTTCCACTTATCATGAAGTTCCACGCATCATTCCACACATCATTCCAAGCATCATTACATACATCATTCAACACAACATTCCACACATCATTACCGCACATTATTCCACACATCATCCCACACCTCATTCCACACATCATTCCACACCTCATTCCACGCATCATTCCACGCATCATTCCACATCTCATTCCACAACTCAATAACACATCATTCCACACATCATTGCACACATCATTCCAAACATCATTCCCCACTTCATTCCACACCTCATTCAACACATAATTCCACATATCATTCCACATCATTCCACACATCATTCGACACATCATTCCATACCTCATTCCACACCTCATTCCACACATCATTCCACACATCATTGCACACATAATTGCAAACATCATTGCACACTTCATTCTACACGTCATTCCACACCTCATTCCACACATCATTCCACAATATGCCACACACCATTCCACATTTCAATCCACACTTCATTCCACACATCAGCCCATACCTCATTCCACACCTCATTCCACACCTCATTCAACACATCATTCCATACATCATTCCACACATCATTCCACACATCATTCCAAACATCATTCCGCACATCATTCCACACATCATTCCAGATATCATTCGGCACATCATTCCACACATCCTTCCACACTTCATTCCACACAACATTCCTCACCTAATTCCACTCATCATTCCACACATCATTCAATACATAATTCCACATAAAATTCCACACATCATTCCACACATCATTCCACACTTCATTCCACACATCATTCCTCACCTCATTACACTCATCATTCCACACAGCATTCAATACATCATTCCACATATCATTCCACACAGCTTTCCACACATCATTGCACACATAATTCCGCACATCATTCCTCACCTCATTCCACTCATCATTCCACACAGCATTCAATAGATCATTTCACATATCATTCCACACAGCTTTCCACACATCATTCGACACAACATTCCAAATATCATCCAGTCCTCATTCCACATATAATTCCACGCATCATTCCACAACTCATTCACACATCATTCCACATATAACTCCACACATCATTCCACATAAAATTGCACACATCACTCCACACATCATTCCACACATCATTCCAGATATCATTCGTCAGATCATTCCATAAATCATTCCACACATCATTCCAGATATCATTCGACACATTCCACACTTCATTCCACACATCATTCCACAAAATTCCACACATCAGTCCATACCTCATCCACACAACATTCCACACCTCATTCCACTCATCATTCCATACAGCATTCAATAAATCATACCACATATCATTCCACACATCATTTCTCACATTATTGCACACATCATTCCACACCTCATTCCACACCTCATTCCAAATATCATTCCGCACATCATTCCACACCTCATTCCACACCTCATTCCAAACATCATTCCGCTCATCATTCCACACATCATTCCACACATCATTCCTCACCGCATTCCACTCATCATTCCACACAGCATTCAATACATCATTCCACATATCATCTCACACCTGATTCCACAGCTCATTCCACACATCATTCCACACAACATTCCAAATATCATCCACTCCTCATTCCACATATCATTCCACGCATCTTTCCACATTCATTCCACAAATCATTCCAAACATCATTCCACACCTCATTCCACACATCATTCCATACGTCATTCAACACATCATTCCACACATCATTCCACACCACATTCCACACATCATTCCACACGTATATCCACACATCAATTCACACATCATTCCACACATCAATTCAAACCATATTCCAAACATCATTCCACAGCTCATTTCACACATCATTCCACACACCATTGCACACATCATTCGAAACATCATTCCACACATCATTCCACACATCATTCCACACATCATTCCACACATCATTCCACACATCATTTCACACAGCATTACACACATCATTCCACACATCAATTCACACCTCATTCCAAACATAATTCCACACCTCATTCCACACATCATTCCACATATCAGTGCACACATCATTCCAGACATCATTCCACACATCATTCCAAACATCATTCCACACATCACTCCACACGTTAATCTACACAGCATTCCACGCGTCATTCCATACATCATTCCACACATCATTCCACACATCAATGCACACATCATTCCACACACCATTCCACACATCATTCCACACATCATTCCACACATCATTCCACACATCAATTCAGACCTCATTCCAAACATCATTCCACACCTCATTCCACACATCATTCCACACATCACTCCACGCATCATTCCACACATCATTCCACACATCATTCCACACACATTCCACACATTATTCCAATCATCATTCCACACCTCATTCCACTCATCATTCCACACGTAATTCCACACATCAATTCACACATCATTCCACACATCAATTCAAACCTCATTCCAAACAGCATTCCACACCTCATTTCAAACATCATTCCACACATCATTGCACACATCATTCCAAACATCATTCCACACATCATTCCACACTTCATTCCACACAGCATTCCACGCGTCATTCCATACATTATTCCACACATCATTCCACACATCATTCCACACATCATTCCGCACATCATTCGAAACATCATTCTACATATCATTCCACACATCATTCCACACGTCATTTTACACATCATTCCACACATCTTGCCATACAACATTCCAGCGATCATTCCACACATCATTCCACACTTCATTCCACACATCGTTCCTCACCTCATTCCACACAAAATTCCAAACATCAATCAATACATCATTCCACATAACATTCCACACATCATTACACACATCAATCCACACATCATTCCAAACAACTTTCCAAATATCATCCTATCCTCATTCCACATATCATTCCACACATCATTCCACACATCTTTCCACACATCTTACCACACTTCATTCCACACATCAGTCCTCACCTCATTCCACACATCATTCCACACATCATTGAAGACATCATTCCTCATATCATTCCACACATCATTCCACGCATCATTCAACCACTCATTCCACACATCATTCCACATATCATTCCACACCTCATTCCACACGTCGTTCCACACATCATTCCATACATCTTGCCAGACAACATTCCAGCCACCATTCCACACATCATTCCACACTTCATTCCACAGCTCATTTCACAACGCCTTCCATAACTCATTCCACATATCATTCCACCCATCATTCCACACAACATTCCACACATCATTCCACATCTCATTCCAAACCTCATTCCACACATCATTCCATAACATTCCACACATCATTACACACATCATTCCACACATCATTCTAGAAAACATTCCGCACCGCATTCCACAACTCATTCCACACAACATTCCAAACATCATTCAACACATCATTCCACACTTCATTCTACACATCATTCCAAACTTCATTCCACACCTCATTCCACACATCATTCCACACATCATTCCACACCTCATTCCACAAATCATTGACACATCATTCCACACATCAATCCACACATCATTCCTCATATGATTCCACACATCATCCCACATATCATTCCACACATCATTCCTCACCTCATTCCACACATCATTCCACACATCATTCAATACATCATTCCAAATATAAATCCACAAATCATTCCACACATCATTCCACGCATCATTCCAAACGGCATGCAACACATCATTGCATACATCATTCCACATCTCATTCAACATATCATACCACTCATTATTCCACACAGCATTCCAAATATCATTCCACACCTCATTCCACATCTCATACCACACACCATTCCACTCATTATTCCACACATCATTCCACGCACCATTCCAAACAGCATACAACTCATCATTGCATACATCATTCCACACCTCATTCAACACATCATACCACTCATCATTCCACACAGTATTCCAAATATCATTCCACACCTCATTCCACATCTCATACCACACACCATTCCAGTCCTCATTCCACACCTCAGTCCTCACATCATTCCCTCACATCATTCCACATAACATTCGACACCTCATAACACACATCATTCCAAAACATTCCACACATCATTCCACACATCAATCCACACCTCATTCCACGCATCATTCCACTCATCAGTCAATACCTCATTCCACTCCTCATTCCTCATAAAATTTCACGCATCATTCCACACATAATTCCAAGCATCATTACATACATCATTCAACACAACATTCCACACGTCATTACCGCACATCATTCCACATATCATCCCACACCTCATTCCACATATCATTCCACACCTCATTCCACGCATCATTCCATGCATCATTCCACATCTCATTCCACAACTCAATAACACATCATTCCACACCTAAATTGCACACGTCATTCCAAACATCATTCCACACCTCATTCCACACCTCATTCCACACCTCATTCCACACATCATTCCACACATCATTGCAAACATCATTGCACACATCATTCCACACATCATTCTACACGTCATTCCACACCTCATTCCACACATCATTTCACAACATTCCACACACCATTCCACACATCAATCCACACATCATTCCACACATCATTCCACACAGCATTACACATATCGTTCCAAACATCAATTCACACCTCATTCCAAACATCATTCCACACCTCATTCCACACCTCATTCCACACCTCATTCCACACATCATTCCACACATCATTGCAAACATCATTGCACACATCATTCCACACATCATTCTACACGTCATTCCACACCTCATTCCACACATCATTTCACAACATTCCACACACCATTCCACACGTCATTCCACACATCATTCCACACATCATTCCACACAGCATTACACATATCGTTCCAAACATCAATTCACACCTCATTCCAAATATCATTCCACACATCATTCGACAGATCATTCAACATAACATTCCAAATATCATCCATTCCTCATTCCAAATATCATTCCACACAACATTCCCCACATCATTCCATATCTCATCCCACACCTCATTCTACACGTAATTCCACAAATCAATTCACATTTCATCACTCCACACATCAATTCAAACCTAATTCCAAACATCATTGCACACGTCATTCCACACATCATTCCACACATCATTCAATACATAATTCCACATATCATTCCACACATCATTCCACACCTCATTCCAAACATCATTCCACACATCATTCCACACCTCATTCCTCACATCATTCCACACATCATTGCACACATCATTCCAAACATCATTCCACACACCATTCCACACGTCATTCCACACAGCATTCCACGCGTCATTCCATACATCTTTCCACACATCATACCACACATCATTCCACACATCATTCCACACATCTTTCCACACAACATTCCACACACTATTCCAAACATCATTCCAAACCTCATTCCACATAACATTCCACGCACCATTCCACACATCATTCCACACATCATTCCACTCCTCTTTCCACACATCATTCCACACATCATTCCACACTACATTCAAAATATCATCCACTCCTCATTCCACATATCATTCCACGCATCATTCCACATCTCATTCCACACATCATTCCACACATCATTCCACACCTCATTCCACACGTCATTCCACACATCATTCCACACGTCATTTCACACATCATTCCACACATCATTCCACACATCATTCCACACGTCAATTCCACACATCAATTCACACATCATTCCACACATCAATTCAAACCTAATTCCAAACATCATTCCACACCTCATTTCACACATCATTCCAAACATCATTCCAAACATCATTCCACACATCATTCCACAAATAATTCAACACATCATTCCACATATCATTCCACACATCAATTCAGAACTCATTCCAAACATCATTCCGCACCTCATTCCACACATCATTGCAGACATCATTGCAGACATCATTGCAAACATCATTCCACACAACATTCCACAAAACATTCCACACCTCAATTCAACACCTCATTCCTCACCTCATTCCACAAATAATTCCAAACATCACTCCACACATCATTCCACACATGATTCCACACAACATTCCACACATTATTCAAAACTTCATTCCAAACATCATTCCACATATCATTCCACACATCATTCCACACATCATTCCACACAAGATACCACACATCATTCCACACCTGATACCACAACTCATTCCCACATTATTCCTAAATTCATTCCACTCGTCATTCCTCATTTGATTCCACACATCATTCCACACCTCATTCCACTCATCATTCCACGCGTAATTCCACACATCAATTCACACATCATTCCACACATCAATTCAAACCTCATTCCAAACATCATTCCACACCTCATTTCGCACGTCATTCCACACATCATTGCACACATCATTCCAAACATCATTCCACACATCATTGCACAAACCATTCCACACCTCATTTAAACACCTCATTCCTCACCTCATTCCACAACTAATTCCATAAATCACTCCACACATCATTCCACACATCATTCCACACATCATTCCACACAAATTCCACGCATTATTCCAATCTTCATACCACACCTCATTCCACATATCATTCCACACATCATTCCACACATCATTCCACACATCATTCCACACATCATTCCACTCCTCATTCCACACATCATCCACACATCATTCCATAGTACATTCCAAATATCATCCACTCCTCATTCCACATATCATTCCACGCATCATTCCACATCTCATTCCACACATCATTCCACACAGGATTCCACACCTCATTCCACACGTCATTCCACACATCATTCCACACATCATTCAATACATAATTCCACATATCATTCCACACATCATTCCACACCTCATTCCAAACATCATTCCACACATCATTCGACAGATCATTCCACATAACGTTCCAAATATCATCCATTCCTCATTCCAAATATCATTCCACACAACATTCCCCACATCATTCCATATATCATCCCACACCTCATTCTACACGTAATTCCACAAATCAATTCACATTTCATCACTCCACACATCAATTCAAACCTCATTCCAAACATCATTCCACACGTCATTCCACACATCATTCCACACATCATTCAATACATAATTCCATTTATCATTCCACACATCATTCCACGGCTCATTCCAAACATCATTCCACACATCATTCCACACCTCATTCCTCACATCATTCCACACATCATTGCACACATCATTCCAAACATCATTCCACACACCATTCCACACGTCATTCCACACAGCATTCCACGCGTCATTCCATACATCTTTCCACACATCATCCCACACATCATTCCACACGTCATGCCACACATCTTTCCACACAACATTCCACACACTATTCCAAACATCATTCCACATATCATTCCACGCATCATTCCACACATCATTCCACACATCATTCCACTCCTCATTCCACACATCATTCCACACATCATTCCACACTACATTCCAAATATCATCCACTCCTCATTCCACATATCATTCCACGCATCATTCCACATCTCATTCCACACATCATTCCACACATCATTCCACACCTCATTCCACACGTCATTCCACACATCATTCCACACGTCATTTCACACATCATTCCACACATCATTCCACACATCATTCCACACGTCAATTCCACACATCAATTCACACATCATTCCACACATCAATTCAAACCTCATTCCAAACATCATTCCACACCTCATTTCACACATCATTCCACACATCATTGCACACATCATTCTAGACATAAATCCACACATCATTCCACATGTCACTCCACCCAGCATTCCATGCGTCATTCCATACATCATTCCAAACATCATTCCACACGTCATTCCACACAACATTCCACACATCATTCTCACAGCATTACACACATCATTCCACACATCAATTCACACCACATTCCAAACATCATTCCACACCTCATTCCACACATCATTCCACACATCACTCCACACCTCATTCCACAACTCATTCCCACATTATTCCTAAATTCATTCCACACGTCATTCCTCATATGATTCCACACATCATTCCACACGTCATTCCACACATCATTCCACACATCATTCAACACCTCATTCCACTCATCATTCCACACGTAATTCCACACATCAATTCAAACCTCATTCCAAACATCATTCCACATCTCATTTCGCACGTCATTCCACTCATCATTCCATGCATCATTCCACACATCATTCCACACATCATTCCACACATCATTCTACACATCATTCCACACAGCATTACACACATAATTCCACACATCAATTCACACCTCATTCCAGACATCATTCCACAGCTCATTCCACACATCATTCCACACATCATTGCACACATCATTCCAAACATCATTCCACACATCATTGCACAAAACATTCCACACCTCATTTAAACACCTCATTCCTCACCTCATTCCACAACTAATTCCACAAATCACTCCACACATCATTCCACACATCATTCCACACATCATTCCACACACATTCCACGCATTATTCCAATCTTCATACCACACCTCATTCCACACTTCATTCCACAAATCATTTGACACAAGATACCTCACATTATTCCACACATCATTCCACACATCATTTAACATCTCATTCCACAACTCATTCCCACATTATTCCTAACATTCATTCCACACGTCATTCCTCATGTGATTCCACACATCATCCCACACATCATTCGACACGTCATTCCACACTTCATTCCACAAATCATTCCACACATCATTCCACACCTCATTCCACACGTCATTCCACACATCATTCCACACGTCATTTCACACATCATTCCACACATCATTCCACACATCATTCCACACGTCAATTCCACACATCAATTCACACATCATTCCACACATCAATTCAAACCTCATTCCAAACATCATTCCACACCTCATTTCACACATCATTCCACACATCATTGCACACATCATTCTAGACATAAATCCACACATCATTCCACATGTCACTCCACCCAGCATTCCATGCGTCATTCCATACATCATTCCAAACATCATTCCACACGTCATTCCACACAACATTCCACACATCATTCTCACAGCATTATACACATCATTCCACACATCAATTCACACCACATTCCAAACATAATTCCACACCTCATTCCACACATCATTCCACACATCACTCCACACCTCATTCCACAACTCATTCCCACATTATTCCTAAATTCATTCCACACGTCATTCCTCATATGATTCCACACATCATTCCACACGTCATTCCACACATCATTCCACACATCATTCAACACCTCATTCCACTCATCATTCCACACGTAATTCCACACATCAATTCAAACCTCATTCCAAACATCATTCCACATCTCATTTCGCACGTCATTCCACGCATCATTCCATACATCATTCCACACATCATTCCACACATCATTCCACACATCATTCTACACATCATTCCACACAGCATTACACACATAATTCCACACATCAATTCACACCTCATTCCAGACATCATTCCACAGCTCATTCCACACATCATTCCACACATCATTGCACACATCATACCAAACATCATTCCACACATCATTGCACAAAACATTCCACACCTCATTTAAACACCTCATTCCTCACCGCATTCCACAACTAATTCCACAAATCACTCCACACATCATTCCACACATCATTCCACACATCATTCCACACACATTCCACGCATTATTCCAATCTTCATACCACACCTCATTCCACACTTCATTCCACAAATCATTTGACACAAGATACCATACATTATTCCACACATCATTCCACACATCATTTAACATCTCATTCCACAACTCATTCCCACATTATTCCTAACATTCATTCCACACGTCATTCCTCATGTGATTCCACACATCATCCCACACATCATTCGACACGTCATTCCACACTTCATTCCACACATAATTCCACACATCATTCCACACATCATTCCACACATCATTCCAAACATCATTCCAAACATCATTCCGCATTTCATTCCACACATCATTCCAGATAACATTCGACACTTCATTCCACACATCATTCCACACTTCATTCCACACATCATTCCACACGTCATTCCACACATCATTCCACTCGTCATTCCACACATCATTCCACACAAAATTCCACACCACATTCCACACATCATTCCACAAGTAATTCCACACATCAATTCAAACATCATTCCACACATCAATTCAAACCTCATTCCAAACATCATTCCACACCTCATTTTACACATCATTCCACACATCATTGCACACGTCATTCCACACAGCATTCCAAGTGTCATTCCAGACATCAATCCACACATCATTCCACACATCATTCCAGACATCATTCCACACATCGTCCCACACAGCATTACACACTTCATTCCACACATCAATTCACACCTCATTCCAAACATCATTCCACACCTCATTCCACACATCATTCCACACATCATTGCACACATCATACCAAACATCATTCCACACATCATTCCACAAAACATTCCACACCTCATTTAAAAATCTCATTCCTCACCTCATTCCACAAATAATTCCACACATCACTCCACACATCATTCCACACATCATTCCACACATCATTCCACACACATTCCACACATTATTCCAAACATCATTCCACACCTCATTTCACATATCATTCCACGCATCATTCGACACATCATTCCACACATCATTCCACACATCATTCCACATATCATTCCACACATCATTACACACACCATTCCACACAAGATACCACACATCATTCCAGACATCATTCCACACATCATTCCACACAAAATTTCACAAATCATTCCAGACCTCATTCCACACATCATTGCACACCTCATTCCACACATAATTCCAAACATCATTCCTCACCTCATTCCACAACTCATTCCTACATTATTCCTAACATCATTCCACACGTCATTCCCCAAATGATTCCACACATCATCCCACACATCATTCGACACATCATTCCACACCTCATGCCACACATCATTCCACACATCATTCCACACATCATTCCACACATCATTCCACACATCATTACCCACATCATTCCACATATCATTCCACACATCATTCCACACATCATTTCACACAACATACCACACATCATTCCACACATCATTCCACACAACGTTCCACACATCATTCCAGACCTCATTCCAGAAATCATTCCACACCTCATTCCACACGTAATTTCAAACATCATTCCACGCATAATTCACAACATCATTCCACATATCATTCCACACTTCATTTCACACATCATTCCACACCTCATTTCACACATCATTCCACACATCATTCCACACCTGATTCCACAACTCATTCCCACATTATTCCTAAATTCATTCCACACGTCATTCCTCATATGATTCCACACATCATTCCACACGTCATTCCACACATCATTCCACACATCATTCCACACCTCATTCCACTCATCATTCCACATGTAATTCCACACATCAATTCACACATCATTCCACACATCAATTCAAACCTCATTCCAAACATCATTCCACACCTCATTTCGCACGTCATTCCACACATCATTGCACACATCATCCAAACATCATTCCACACATCATTGCACAAAACATTCCACACCTCATTTAAACACCTCATTCCTCACCTCATTCCACAACTAATTCCATAAATCACTCCACACATCATTCCACACATCATTCCACACATCATTCCACAGACATTCCACGCATTATTCCAATCTTCATACCACACCTCATTCCACATATCATTCCACACATCATTCCACATATCATTGAACACATCATTCCACACATCATTTAACACAAGATACCACACATTATTCCACTCATCATTCCACCAATCATTCCACACAACGTTCGACACATCATTAAAGACCTCATTACACACATCATTCCACAACTCATTCCAAACATCATTCCACACATCATTTAACATCTCATTCCACAACACATTCCCACATTATTCCTAACTTCATTCTACACGTCATTCCTCATGTGATTCCACACATCATCCCACACATCATTCGACACGTCATTCCACACTTCATTCCACACATAATTCCACACATCATTCCACACATCATTCCACACATCATTCCAAACATCATTCCGCATATCATTCCACACATCATTCCAGATAACATTCGACGCTTCATTCCACACATCATTCCACACTTCATTCCACATATCATTCCACACATCATTCCACACAACATTGCACACATCATACCAAACATCATTCCACACATCATTCCAAACATCATTCCGCATATCATTCCACACATCATTCCAGATAACATTCGACACTTCATTCCACACATCATTCCACACTTCATTCTACACATCATTCCACACATCATTCCACACATCAATTCAAACCTCATTCCAAACATCATTCCACACCTCATTTTACACATCATTCTACACATCATTGCACACGTCATTCCACACAGCATTCCAAGTGTCATTCCAGACATCAATCCACACATCGTTCTTACATCATTCCAGACATCATTCCACACATCATCCCACAGATCATTACACACTTCATTCCACACATCAATTCACACCTCATTCCAAACATCATTCCACACCTCATTCCACATATCATTCCACACATCATTGCACACATCATACCAAACATCATTCCACACGTCATTCCACAAAACATTCCACACCTTATTTAAATATCTCATTCCTCACCTCATTCCACAAATAATTCCACACATCACTCCACACATCATTCCACACATCATTCCACACATCATTCCACACACATTCGACACATTATTCCAAACATCATTCCACACCTCATTTCACATATCATTCCACAGATCATCCCACACAGCATTGCACACTTCATTCCACACATCAATTCACACCTATTTCCAAACATCATTCCACACCTCATTCCACATATCATTCCACACATCATTGCACACATCATACCAAACATCATTCCACACATCATTCCACAAAACATTCCATACCTCATTTAAAAATCTCATTCCTCACCTCATTCCACAAATAATTCGACACATCACTCCACACATCATTCCACACATCATTCCACACAACATTCGACAGATCATTCCACACAACATTCCAAATATCATCCAATCCTCATTCCAAATATCATTCCACACAACATTCCCCACATCATTCCATATCTCATCCCACACCTCATTCTACACGTAATTCCACAAATCAATACACATTTCATCATTCCACACATCAATTCAAACCTCATTCCAAACATCATTCCACACGTCATTCCACACATCATTCCACACATCATTCAATACATAATTCCACATATCATTCCACACATCATTCCACACCTCATTCCAAACATCATTCCACACATCATTCGACAGATCATTCCACACAACATTCCAAATATCATCCATTCCTCATTCCAAATATCATTCCACACAACATTCCCCACATCATTCCATATCTCATCCCACACCTCATTCTACACGTAATTCCACAAATCAATTCACATTTCATCATTCCACACATCAATTCAAACATCATTCCACACACCATTCCACACGTCATTCCACACAGCATTCCACGCGTCATTCCATACATCTTTCCACACATCATCCCACACATCATTCCACACGTCATTCCACACATCTTTCCACACAACATTCCACACATTATTCCAAACATCATTCCAAACCTCATTCCACATATCATTCCACGCACCATTCCACACATCATTCCACACATCATTCCACTCCTCATTCCACACATCATTCCACACATCATTCCACACTACATTCCAAATATCATCCACTCCTCATTCCACATATCATTCCACGCATCATTCCACATCTCATTCCACACATCATTCCACACATCATTCCACACCTCATTCCACACGTCATTCCACACATCATTCCACACGTCATTTCACACATCATTCCACACATCATTCCGCACATCATTCCACACGTCAATTCCACACATCAATTCACACATCATTCCACACATCAATTCAAACCTCATTCCAAACATCATTCCACACCTCATTTCACACATCATTCCACACATCATTGCACACATCATTCTAGACATAAATCCACACATCATTCCACATGTCACTCCACCCAGCATTCCATGCGTCATTCCATACATCATTCCAAACATCATTCCACACGTCATTCCACACAACATTCCACACATTATTCTCACAGCATTACACACATCATTCCACACATCAATTCACACCACATTCCAAACATCATTCCACACCTCATTCCACACATCATTCCACACATCACTCCACACTTCATTCCACAACTCATTCCAACATTATTCCTAAATTCATTCCACATGTCATTCCTCATATGATTCCACACATCATTCCACACGTCATTCCACACATCATTCCACACATCATTCAACACCTCATTCCACTCAGCATTCCACACGTAATTCCACACATCAATTCAAACCTCATTCCAAACATCATTCCACATCTCATTTCGCACGTCATTCCACGCATCATTCCATACATCATTCCACACATCATTCCACACATCATTCCATACATCATTCTACACATCATTCCACACAGCATTACACACATAATTCCACACATCAATTCACACCTCAATCCAGACATCATTCCACAGGTCATTCCACACATCATTCCACACATCATTGCACACATCATTCCAAACATCATTCCACACATCATTGCACAAAACAATCCAAACCTCATTTAAACACGTCATTCCTCACCTCATTCCACAACTAATTCCACAAATCACTCCACACATCATTCCACACATCATTCCACACATCATTCCACACACATTCCACGCATTATTCCAATCTTCATAACACACCTCATTCCACACATCATTCCACACATCATTTGACACAAGATACCACACATTATTCCACACATCATTCCACACATCATTCCACACAACGTTCGACACATCATTCCAGACCTCATTACACACATCATTCCACAACTCATTCCACACATCATTCCACACATCATTTAACATCTCATTCCACAACTCATTCCCACATTATTCCTAACATTCATTCCACACGTCATTCCTCATGTGATTCCACACATCATCCCACACATCATTCGACACGTCATTCCACACTTCATTCCACACATAATTCCACACATCATTCCACACATCATTCCACACATCATTCCAAACATCATTCCAAACATCATTCCGCATATCATTCCACACATCATTCCAGATAACATTCGACACTTCATTCCACACATCATTCCACACTTCATTCCACACATCATTCGACACGTCATTTCACACATCATTCCACTCGTCATTCCACACATCATTCCACTCAAAATTCCACACCACATTCCACACATCATTCCACAAGTAATTCCACACATCAATTCACACATCATTCCACACATCAATTCAAACCTCATTCCAAACATCATTCCACACCACATTTTACACATCATTCCACACAGCATTGCACACGTCATTCCACACAGCATTCCAAGTGTCATTCCAGACATCAATCCACACATCATTCTTACATCATTCCAGACATCATTCCACACATCATCCCACACAGCATTACACACTTCATTCCACACATCAATTCACACCTCATTCCAAACATCATTCCACACCTCATTCCACACATCATTCCACACATCATTGCACACATCATACCAAACATCAATACACACATCATTCCACAAAACATTCCACTCCTCATTTAAAAATCTCATTCCTCACCTCATTCCACAAATAATTCCACACATCACTCCACACATAATTCCACACATCATTCCACACATCATTCCACACATCATTCCGCACACATTCCACACATTATTCCAAACATCATTCCACACCTCATTTCACATATCATTCCACGCATCATTCGGCACATCATTCCACACATCATTCCACACATCATTCCACATATCATTCCACACATCATTACACACACCATTCCACACAAGATACCACACATCATTCCAGACATCATTCCACACATCATTCCACACAAAATTCCACACATCATTCCAGACCTCATTCCATACATCATTGCATACCTCATTCCACACATGATTCCAAACATCATTCCACACCTCATTCCACAACTCATTCCCACATTATTCCTAACATCATTCCACACGTCATTCCTCAAATGATTCCACACATCATCCCACACATCATTCGACACACCATTCCACACCTCGTGCCACACATCATTCCACACATCATTCCACACATCATTCCACACATCATTCCACACATCATTACCCACATCATTCCACATATCATTCCACACATCATTCCACACATCATTTCACACAACATACCACACATCATTCCACACATCATTCCACACAACGTTCCACACATCATTCCAGACCTCATTCCTGAAATCATTCCACACCTCATTCCACACGTAATTCCAAACATCATTCCACGCATAATTCACAACATAATTCCACATATCATTCCACACATCATTTCACACATCATTCCACACCTCATTTCACACATCATTCCACACATCATTCCACACCTGATTCTACAATTCATTCCCACATTATTCCTAAATTCATTCCACACGTCATTCCTCATATGATTCCACACATCATTCCACACGTCATTCCACACATCATTCCACACATCATTCCACACCTCATTCCACTCATCATTCCACACATAATTCCACACATCAATTCACACATCATTCCACACATCAATTCAAACCTCATTCCAAACATCATTCCACACCTCATTTCGCACGTCATTCCACACATCATTGCACACATCATTCCAAACATCATTCCACACATCATTGCACAAACCATTCCACACCTCATTTAAACACCTCATTCCTCACCTCATTCCACAACTAATTCCATAAATCACTCCACACATCATTCCACACATCATTCCACACATTATTCCACACATATTCCACGCATTATTCCAATCTTCATAGCACACCTCATTCCACATATCATTCCACACATCATTCCACACATCATTCCACACATCATTCCACACATCATTCCACTCCTCATTCCACACATCATCCACACATCATTCCATAGTACATTCCAAATATCATCCACTCCTCATTCCACATATCATTCCACGCATCATTCCACATCTCATTCCACACATCATTCCACACATGATTCCACACCTCATTCCACACGTCATTCCACACATCATTCCACACATTATTCAATACATAATTCCACATATCATTCCACACATCATTCCACACCTCATTCCAAACATCACTCCACACATCATTCAACACCTCATTCCACTCATCATTCTACACGTAATTCCACACATCAATTCAAACCTCATTCCAAACATCATTCCACATCTCATTTCGCACGTCATTCCACGCATCATTCCATACATCATTCCACACATCATTCCACACATCATTCCACACATCATTCTACACATCATTCCACACAGCATTACCCACATAATTCCACACATCAATTCACACCTCATTCCAGACATCATTCCACAGCTCATTCCACACATCATTCCACACATCATTGCACACACCATTCCAAACATCATTCCACACATCATTGCACAAAACATTCCACACCTCATTTAAACACCTCATTCCTCACCTCATTCCACAACTAATTCCACAAATCACTCCACACATCATTCCACACATCATTCCACACATCATTCCACACACATTCCACGCATTATTCAAATCTTCATACCACACCTCATTCCACACTTATTTCCACACATCATTTGACACAAGATACCTCACATTATTCCACACATCATTCCACACATCATTTAACATCTCATTCCACAACTCATTCCCACATTATTCCTAACATTCATTCCACACGTCATTCCTCGTGTGATTCCACACATCATCCCACACATCATTCGACACGTCATTCCACTCTTCATTCCACACATAATTCCACACATCATTCCACACATCATTCCACACATCATTCCAAACATCATTCCAAACATCATTCCGCATATCATTCCACACATCATTCCAGATAACATTCGACACTTCATTCCACACATCATTCCACACTTCATTCCACACATCATTCCACACGTCATTCCACACATCATTCCACTCGTCATTCCACACATCATTCCACACAAAATTCCACACCACATTCCACACATCATTCCACAAGTAATTCCACACATCAATTCAAACATCATTCCACACATCAATTCAAACCTCATTCCAAGCATCATTCCACACCTCATTGCACACGTCATTCCACAAAGCAATCCAAGTGTCATTCCAGACATCATACCACACCTCATTCCACATATCATTCCACACATCATTCCACACATCATTCCACACATCATTCCACACATCATTCCACTCCTCATTCCACACATCATCCACACATCATTCCATAGTACATTCCAAATATCATCCACTCCTCATTCCACATATCATTCCACGCATCATTCCACATCTCATTCCACACATCATTCAACACATGATTCCACACCTCATTCCACACGTCATTCCACACATCATTCCACACATCATTCAATATATAATTCCACATATCATTCCACACATCATTCCACAACTCATTCCAAACATCATTCCACACATCATTCGACAGATCATTCCACATAACATTCCAAATATCATCCATTCCTCATTCCAAATATCATTCCACACAACATTCCCCACATCATTCCATATCTCATCCCACACCTCATTCTACACGTAATTCCACAAATCAATTCACATTTCATCACTCCACACATCAATTCAAACCTCATTCCAAACATCATTCCACACGTCATTCCACACATCATTCCACACATCATTCAATACATAATTCCACATATCATTCCACACATCATTCCACACCTCATTCCAAACATCATTCCACACATCATTCCACACCTCATTCCTCACATCATTCCACACATCATTGCACACATCATTCCAAACATCATTCCACACACCATTCCACACGTCATTCCACACAGCATTCCACGCGTCATTCCATACATCTTTCCACACATCATCCCACACATCATTCCACACGTCATTCCACACATCTTTCCACACAACATTCCACACACTATTCCAAACATCATTCCAAACCTCATTCCACATATCATTCCACGCACCATTCCACACATCATTCCACACATCATTCCACTCCTCATTCCACACATCATTCCACACATCATTCCACACTACATTCCAAATATCATCCACTCCTCATTCCACATATCATTCCACGCATCATTCCACATCTCATTCCACACATCATTCCACACATCATTCCACACCTCATTCCACACGTCATTCCACACATCATTCCACACGTCATTTCACACATCATTCCACACATCATTCCACACATCATTCCACACGTCAATTCCACACATCAATTCACACATCATTCCACACATCAATTCAAACCTCATTCCAAACATCATTCCACACCTCATTTCACACATCATTCCACACATCATTGCACACATCATTCTACACATCATTCCAGGTAACATTCGACGCTTCATTCCACACATCAATCCACACTTCATTCCACACATCATTCCACACATCATTCCACACATCATTGCACACATCATACCAAACATCATTCCACACATCATTCCAAACATCATTCCGCATATCATTCCACACATCATTCCAGATAACATTCGACACTTCATTCCACACATCATTACACACTTCATTCCACACATCATTCCACACATCATTCCACACATCAATTCAAACCTCATTCCAAACATCATTCCACACCTCATTTTACACATCATTGTACACATCATTGCACACGTCATTCCACACAGCATTCCAAGTGTCATTCCAGACATCAATCCACACATCATTCTTACATCATTCCAGACATCATTCCACACATCATCCCACAGATCATTACACACTTCATTCCACACATCAATTCACACCTCATTCCAAACATCATTCCACACCTCATTCCACATATCATTCCACACATCATTGCACACATCATACCAAACATCATTCCACACATCATTCGACAAAACATTCCAAACCTTATTTAAATATCTCATTCCTCACCTCATTCCACAAATAATTCCACACATCACTCCACACATCATTCCACACATTCCACACATCATTCCACACACATTCGACCCATTATTCCAAACATCATTCCACACCTCATTTCACATATCATTCCACACATCATCCCACACAGCATTGCACACATCATTCCACACATCAATTCACACCTATTTCCAAACATCATTCCACACCTCATTCCACATATCATTCCACACATCATTGCACACATCATACCAAACATCATTCCACACATCATTCCACAAAACATTCCACACCTCATTTAAAAATCTCATTCCTCACCTCATTCCACAAATAATTCGACACATCACTCCACACATCATTCCACACATCATTCCACACAACATTCGACAGATCATTCCACACAACATTCCAAATATCATCCATTCCTCATTCCAAATATCATTCCACACAACATTCCCCACAACATTCCATATCTCATCCCACACCTCATTCTACACGTAATTCCACAAATCAATTCACATTTCATCATTCCACACATCAATTCAAACCTCATACCAAACATCATTCCACACCTCATTCCTCACATCATTCCACACATCATTGCACACAACATTCCAAACATCATTCCACACACCATTCCACACGTCATTCCACACAGCATTCCATGCGTCATTCCATACATCTTTCCACACATCATCCCACACATCATTCCACACGTCATTCCACACATCTTTCCACAAAACATTCCACACATTATTCCAAACATCATTCCAAACCTCATTCCACATATCATTCCACGCACCATTCCACACATCATTCCACACATCATTCCACTCCTCATTCCACACATCATTCCACACATCATTCCACACTACATTCCAAATATCATCCACTCCTCATTCCACATATCATTCCACGCATCATTCCACATCTCATTCCACACATCATTCCACACATCATTCCAAACCTCATTCCACACGTCATTCCACACATCATTCCACACGTCATTTCACACATCATTCCACACATCATTCCACACATCATTCCACACACATTCGACCCATTATTCCAAACATCATTCCACACCTCATTTCACAAATCATTCCACACATCATCCCACACAGCATTACACACTTCATTCCACACATCAATTCACACCTATTTCCAAACATCATTCCACACCTCATTCCACATATCATTCCACACATCATTGCACACATCATACCAAACATCATTCCACACATCATTCCACAAAACATTCCACACCTCATTTAAAAATCTCATTCCTCACCTCATTCCACAAATAATTCGACACATCACTCCACACATCATTCCACACATCATTCCACACAACATTCGACAGATTATTCCACACAACATTCCAAATATCATCCATTCCTCATTCCAAATATCATTCCACACAACATTCCCCACATCATTCCATATCTCATCCCACACCTCATTCTACACGTAATTCCACAAATCAATTCACATTTCATCATTCCACACATCAATTCAAACCTCATACCAAACATCATTCCACACCTCATTCCTCACATCATTCCACACATCATTGCACACATCATTCCAAACATCATTCCACACACCATTCCACACGGGATTCCACACAGCATTCCACGCGTCATTCCATACATCTTTCCACACATCATCCCACACATCATTCCACACGTCATTCCACACATCTTTCCACAAAACATTCCACACATTATTCCAAACATCATTCCAAACCTCATTCCACATGTCATTCCACGCACCATTCCACACATCATTCCACACATCATTCCACTCCTCATTCCACACATCATTCCACACATCATTCCACACTACATTCCAAATATCATCCACTCCTCATTCCACATATCATTCCACGCATCATTCCACATCTCATTCCACACATCATTCCACACATCATTCCAAACCTCATTCCACACGTCATTCCACACATCATTCCACACGTCATTTCACACATCATTCCACACATCATTCCACACATCATTCCACACGTCAATTCCACACATCAATTCACACATCATTCCACACATCAATTCTAACCTCATTCCAAACATCATTCCACACCTCATTTCACACATCATTCCAAACATCATTGCACACATCATTCTAGACATAAATCCACACATCATTCCACATGTCACTCCACCCAGCATTCCATGCGTCATTCCATACATCATTCCAAACATCATTCCACACGTCATTCCACACAACATTCCACACGTCATTCTCACAGCATTACACACATCATTCCACACATCAATTCACACCACATTCCAAACATCATTCCACACCTCATTCCACACATCATTCCACACATCACTCCACACCTCATTCCACAACTCATTCCCACATTATTCCTAAATTCATTCCACACGTCATTCCTCATATGATTCCACACATCATTCCACACGTCATTCCACACATCATTCCACACATCATTCAACACCTCATTCCACTCATCATTCCACACGTAATTCCACACATCAATTCAAACCTCATTCCAAACATCATTCCACATCTCATTTCGCACGTCATTCCACGCATCATTCCATACTTCATTCCACACATCATTCCACACATCATTCCACACATCATTCCACACATCATTCCACACAGCATTACACACATAATTCCACACATCAATTCACACCTCAATCCAGACATCATTCCACTGCTCATTCCACACATCATTCCACACATCATTGCACACATCATTCCAAACATCATTCCACACATCATTGCACAAAACATTCCACACCTCATTTAAACACCTCATTCCTCACCTCATTCCACAACTAATTCCACAAATCACTCCACACATCATTCCACACATCATTCCACACATCATTCCACACACATTCCACGCATTATTCGAATCTTCATACCACACCTCATTCCACACATCATTCCACACATCATTTGACACAAGATACCACACATTATTCCACACATCATTCCACACATCATTCCACACAACGTTCGACACATCATTCCAGACCTCAATACACACATCATTCCACAACTCATTCCACACATCATTCCACACATCATTTAACATCTCATTCCACAACTCATTCCCACATTATTCCTAACATTCATTCCACACGTCATTCCTCATGTGATTCCACACATCATCCCACACATCATTCGACACGTCATTCCAAACTTCATTCCACACATCATTCCACACATCATTCCAAACATCATTCCAAACATCATTCCCCATATCATTCCACACATCATTCCAGGTAACATTCGACGCTTCATTCCACACATCAATCCACACTTCATTCCACACATCATTCCACACATCATTCCACACATCATTGCACACATCATACCAAACATCATTCCACACATCATTCCAAACATCATTCCGCATATCATTCCACACATCATTCCAGATAACATTCGACACTTCTTTCCACACATCATTCCACACTTCATTCCACACATCATTCCACACATCATTCCACACATCAATTCAAACCTCATTCCAAACATCATTCCACACCTCATTTTACACATCATTCTACACATCATTGCACACGTCATTCCACACAGCATTCCAAGTGTCATTCCAGACATCAATCCACAAATCATTCTTACATCATTCCAGACATCATTCCACACATCATCCCACAGATCATTACACACTTCATTCCACACATCAATTCACACCTCATTCCAAACATCATTCCACACCTCATTCCACATATCATTCCACACATCATTGCACACATCATACCAAACATCATTCCACACATCATTCGACAAAACATTCCACACCTTATTTAAATATCTCATTCCTCACCTCATTCCACAAATAATTCCACACATCACTCCACACATCATTCCACACATCATTCCACACATCATTCCACACACATTCGACCCATTATTCCAAACATCATTCCACACCTCATTTCACATATCATTCCACACATCATCCCACACAGCATTACACACTTTATTCCACACATCAATTCACACCTATTTCCAAACATCATTCCACACCTCATTCCACATATCATTCCACACATCATTGCACACATCATACCAAACATCATTCCACACATCATTCCACAAAACATTCCACACCTCATTTAAAAATCTCATTCCTCACCTCATTCCACAAATAATTCGACACATCACTCCACACATCATTCCACACATTATTCCACACAACATTCGACAGATCATTCCACACAACATTCCAAATATCATCCATTCCTCATTCCAAATATCATTCCACACAACATTTCCCACATCATTCCATATCTCATCCCACACATCATTCTACACGTAATTCCACAAATCAATTCACATTTCATCATTCCACACATCAATTCAAACCTCATACCAAACATCATTCCACACCTCATTCCTCACATCATTCCACACATCATTGCACACATCATTCCAAACATCATTCCACACACCATTCCACACATCATCCCACACATCATTCCACACGTCATTCCACACATCTTTCCACAAAACATTCCACACATTATTCCAAACATCATTCCAAACCTCATTCCACATATCATTCCACGCACCATTCCACACATCATTCCACACATCATTCCACTCCTCATTCCACACATCATTCCACACATCATTCCACACTACATTCCAAACATCATCCACTCCTCATTCCACATATCATTCCACGCATCATTTCACATCTCATTCCACACATCATTCCACACATCATTCCAAACCTCATTCCACACGTCATTCCACACATCATTCCACACGTCATTTCACACATCATTCCACACATCATTCCACACATCATTCCACACGTCAATTCCACACATCAATTCATACATCATTCCACACATCAATTCAAACCTCATTCCAAACATCATTCCACACCTCATTTCACACATCATTCCACACATCATTGCACACATCATTCTAGACATAAATGCACACATCATTCCACATGTCACTCCACCCAGCATTCCATGCGTCATTCCATACATCATTCCAAACATCATTCCACACGTCATTCCACACAACATTCCACACATCATTCTCACAGCATTACACACATCATTCCACACATCAATTCACACCACATTCCAAACATCATTCCACACCTCATTCCACACATCATTCCACACATCACTCCACACCTCATTCCACAACTCATTCCCACATTATTCCTAAATTCATTCCACACGTCATTCCTCATATGATTCCACACATCATTCCACACGTCATTCCACACATCATTCCACACATCATTCAACACCTCATTCCACTCATCATTCCACACGTAATTCCACACATCAATTCAAACCTCATTCCAAACATCATTCCACATCTCATTTCGCAAGTCATTCCACGCATCATTCCATACATCATTCCACACATCATTCCACACATCATTCCACACAGCATTACACACATAATTCCACACATCAATTCACACCTCAATCCAGACATCATTCCACAGCTCATTCCACACATCATTCCACACATCATTGCTCACATCATTCCAAACATCATTCCACACATCATTGCACAAAACATTCCACACCTCATTTAAACACCTCATTCCTCACCTCATTCCACAACTAATTCCACAAATCACTCCACACATCATTCCACACATCATTCCACACATCATTCCACACACATTCCACGCATTATTCCAATTTTCATACCACACCTCATTCCACACATCATTCCACACATCATTTGACACAAGATACCACACATTATTCCACACATCATTCCACACATCATTCCACACAACGTTCGACACATCATTCCAGACCTCATTACACACATCATTCCACAACTCATTCCACACATCATTCCACACATCATTTAACATCTCATTCCACAACTCATTCCCACATTATTCCTAACATTCATTCCACACGTCATTCCTCATGTGATTCCACACATCATCCCACACATCATTCGACACGTCATTCCAAACTTCATTCCACACATAATTCCACACATCATTCCACACATCATTCCACACATCATTCCAAACATCATTCCAAACATCATTCCGCATATCATTCCACACATCATTCCAGATAACATTCGACACTTCATTCCACACATCATTCCACACTTCATTCCACACATCATTCCACACGTCATTTCACACATCATTCCACTCGTCATTCCACACATCATTCCACGCAAAATTCCACACCACATTCAACACATCATTCCAGAAGTAATTCCACACATCAATTCACACATCATTCCACACATCAATTCAAACCTCATTCCAAACATCATTCCACACCTCATTTTACACATCATTCCACACAGCATTGCACACGTCATTCCACACGGCATTCCAAGTGTCATTCCAGACATCAATCCACACATCATTCCACACATCATTCCAGACATCATTCCACACATCATCCCACACAGCATTACACACTTCATTCCACACATCAATTCACACCTCATTCCAAACATCATTCCACACCTCATTCCACACATCATTCCACATATCATTGCACACATCATACCAAACATCAATACACACATCATTCCACAAAACATTCCACTCCTCATTTAAAAATCTCATTCCTCACCTCATTCCACAAATAATTCCACACATCACTCCACACATCATTCCACACATCATTCCACACATCATTCCACACACATTCCACACATTATTCCAAACATCATTCCACACCTCATTTCACATATCATTCCACGCATCATTCGACACATCATTCCACACATCATTCCACACATCATTCCACATATCATTCCACACATCATTACACACACCATTCCACACAAGATACCACACATCATTCCAGACATCATTCCACACATCATTCCACACAAAATTCCACACATCATTCCAGACCTCATTCCACACATCATTGCACACCTCATTCCACACATAATTCCAAACATCATTCCACACCTCATTCCACAACTCATTCCCACATTATTCCTAACATCATTCCACACGTCATTCCTCAAATGATTCCACACATCATCCCACACATCATTTGACACATCATTCCACACCTCATGCCACACATCATTCCACACATCATTCCACACATCATTCCACACATCATTCCACACATCATTATCCACATCATTCCACATATCATTCCACACATCATTCCACACATCATTTCACACAACATACCACACATCATTCCACACATCATTCCACACAACGTTCCACACATCATTCCAGACCTCATTCCTGAAATCATTCCACACCTCATTCCACACGTAATTCCAAACATCATTCCACGCATAATTCACAACATAATTCCACATAACATTCCACACTTCATTTCACACATCATTCCACACCTCATTTCACACATCATTCCACACATCATTCCACACCTGATTCCACAACTCATTCCCACATTATTCCTAAATTCATTCCACACGTCATTCCTCATATGATTCCACACATCATTCCACAAGTCATTCCACACATCATTCCACACATCATTCCACACCTCATTCCACTCATCATTCCACACGTAATTCCACACATCAATTCACACATCATTCCACACATCAATTCAAACCTCATTCCAAACATCATTCCACACCTCATTTCGCACGTCATTCCACACATCATTGCACACATCATTCCAAACATCATTCCACACATCATTGCACAAAACATTCCACACCTCATTTAAACACCTCATTCCTCACCTCATTCCACAACTAATTCCATAAATCACTCCACACATCATTCCACACATCATTCCACACACATTCCACGCATTATTCCAATCTTCATACCACACCTCATTCCACATATCATTCCACACATCATTCCACATATCATTGAACACATCATTCCACACATCATTTAACACAAGATACCACACATTATTCCACTCATCATTCCACCAATCATTCCACACAACGTTCGACACATCATTAAAGACCTCATTACACACATCATTCCACAACTCATTCCAAACATCATTCCACACATCATTTAACATCTCATTCCACAACACATTCCCACATTATTCCTAACTTCATTTCACACGTCATTCCTCATGTGATTCCACACATCATCCCACACATCATTCGACACATCATTCCACACTTCATTCCACACATAATTCCACATATCATTCCACACATCATTCCACACATCATTCCAAACATCATTCCGCATATCATTCCACACGTCATTCCAGATAACATTCGACACTTCATTCCACACATCATTCCACAATTCATTCCACACATCATTCCACACGTCATTCCAAACATCATTCCACTCGTCATTCCACACATCATTCCACACAAAATTCCACACCTCATTGCACACATCATTCCACAAGTAATTCCACACATCAATTCACACATCATTCCACACATCAATTCAAACCTCATTCCAAACATCATTCCACACCTCATTTTACACATCATTCGACACATCATTGCACACGTCATTCCACACAGCATTCCAAGTGTCATTCCACACATCAATTCACACCTCATTCCAAACATCATTCCACACCTCATTCCACACATCATTCCACACATCATTGCACACATCATACCAAACATCATTCCACACATCATTCCACAAAACATTCCACACCTCATTTAAAAATCTCATTCCTCACCTCATTCCACAAATAATTCCACACATCACTCCAAACATCATTCCACACATCATTCCACACATCATTCCACACACATTCCACAAATTATTCCAAACATCATTCCACACTTCATTTCACATATCATTCCACGCATCATTCGACACATCATTCCACACATCATTCCACACATCATTCCACATATCATTCCACACATCATTACACACACCATTCCACACAAGATTCCACACATCATTCCAGACATCATTCCACACATCATTCCACACAAAATTCCACACATTATTCCATACCTCATTCCACACATCATTGCACACCTCATTCCACACATAATTCCAAACATCATTCCACACCTCATTCTAAAACTCATTCCCACATTATTCCTAACATCATTCCACACGTCATTCCTCAAATGATTCCACACATCATCCCACACATCATTCGACACATCATTCCACACCTCATGCCACACATCATTCCACACATCATTCCACACATCATTCCACACATCATTCCACACATCATTACCCACATCATTCCACATATCATTCCACAAATCATTCCACACATCATTTCACACAACATACCACACATCATTCCACACATCATTCCACACAACGTTCCACACATCATTACAGACCTCATTCCAGAAATCATTCCACACCTCATTCCACACATAATTCCAAACATCATTCCACGCATAATTCACAACATCATTCCACATATCATTCCACACTTCATTTCACACATCATTCCACACCTCTTTCCACACATGATTCCACATATCATTCCACCCATCGTTCCACACATCATTCCACACAAGATACCACACATCATTCCACAGATTATTCCACACATCATTCCACACAACATTCCACACATCATTCCACACGTCATTCCTCACATCATTCCACACATCATTACCCACATCATTCCGCACATCATTCCACACATCATTCCAGATATCATTCGACACATCATTCCTCACCTCATTCCACTCATCATTCCACACAGAATTATATACATCATTCCACATATCATTCCACACAGCATACCACACATCATTGCACACATTCATTCCACGCAACATTCCTCAACTCAATCCACTCATCATTCCACACATCATTTAATGCATAATTCCACATATCATTCCACACATCATTCCACACTTCATTCCACACATCATTCCTCACCTCATTCCATTCATCAGTCCACACAGCATTCAATACATCATTCCACATATCATTCCACACAGCATTCCACACATCATGGCACACATCATTCCACACCTCATTCCAAACATCATTCAACACATCCTTACACACATCATTCCACACAACATTCCAAATTTCATCAACTCCTCATTTCACATATCATTCCACGCATCATTTCACATCTCATTCCACACATCATTCCACACATCATTCCACATCTCATCCCACACCTCATTCCACACTTAATTCCACACATCAATTGAAACTTCATCATTCCACACATCAATTCAACTCTCATTCCAAACATCATTCCTCACCTCATTCCACACATCATTCCAAACATCATTCCGCACATCATTCTTCACATCATTCCAGATATCATTCGACACATCATTCCACACATCATTCCACACTTCATTCCACACAACATTCCTCACCTCATTCCAATCATCATTCCACACATCATTCAATACATAGTTCCACATATCATTCCATACATCATTCCACACATCATTCCACACATCAATCCTACATCATTCCACAACTCATTCCACACATCATTCCACTCATCTTTCAACGCATCATTCCACATTGCATTCTACACATTATTCCAAACATCATTCAATACATCATTCCACACCTCATTCCACAACTCCTTCACGCATCATTCCACACCTCATTCAAAACATCATTCCAAAACATTCATCACATCATTCCACACAACAATCCACACATCATTCCACACATCAGTACAAACCTCATTCCATCCCTCATTCCACACATCATTCCACACATCATTCCACACATCATTCCACACATCATTCCAAACAACAATCCATAACTCATTCCAGAGAACATTCCGCGCATCATTCCACACATCATTCCAAACATCATTCCATACATTATTCCGCACATCATTCCAGATATCATTCGAAACATCATTGCACACATCATTCCAAACTTCATTCCACACATCATCCCAAACATCATTCCACACCTCATTTAAATATCTCATTCCTCACCTCATTCCACAAATAATTCCACACATCACTCCACACATCATTCCACACATCATTCCACACATCATTCCATACACATTCCACACATTATTCCAAACATCATTCCACACCTCATTTCACATATCATTCCACACATCATCCCACACAGCATTACACACTTCATTCCACACATCAATTCACACCTCATTCCAAACAGCATTCCACACCTCATTCCACACATCATTCCACACATCATTGCACACATCATACCAAACATCATTCCACACGTCATTCCACAAAACATTCCACACCTCATTTAAAAATCTCATTCCTCACCTCATTCCACAAATAATTCCACACATCACTCCACACATCATTCCACACATCATTCCACACATCATTCCACACACATTCCACACATTATTCCAAACATCATTCCACACCTCATTTCACATATCATTCCACGCATCATTCGACACATCATTCCACACATCATTCCACACATGATTCCACATATCATTCCACACATCATTACACACACCATTCCACACAAGATACCACACATCATTCCAGACATCATTCCACATATCATTCCAAACAAAATTCCACACATCATTCCATACCTCATTCCACACATCATTGCACACCTCATTCCACACATAATCCCAAACATCATTCCACACCTCATTCCACAACTCATTCCCACATTATTCCTAACATCATTCCACACGTCATTCCTGAAATGATTCCACACATCATCCCACACATCATTCGACACATCATTCCACACCACATTTCACACATCTTTCCACACTTCGTTCCACACCTCATTCCACACATCATTCCACACACCTTTCTACATTTCATTTACCGTGTCATTCCATACATCATTCCACACAGCATTTCACACATCATTCCACAAATCATTCCAAACCTCATTCCAAAGCTCATTCCACACCTCATTCCACATAACATTCCACACCTCATTCCACAACTCATTGCACACATCATTCCACAAAACATTCCTACACATCATTGAACACATCTTTCCACACTTCATTCCTCACCTCATTCCACACATTATTCCACACATCATTCAACACATCATTCCACATATCTTTGCACACATCATTCCACGCATCATTCCACATCTCATTCCACACATCATTTCACACATTATTCCACACCACATTTCACACATCTTTCCACACTTCATTCCACATATCATTCCACAAATTATTCCACACACTTTTCCACATTTCATTTACCGTGTCATTCCACACATCATTCCACACATCATTCCACACGTCATTCCACACATCATTCCACACAGCATTTCACACATCATTCCACACATCATTCCAAACCTCATTCCACATCTCATTCCACACCTCATTCCACATATGATTCCACGCATTATTCCACTCATCATTCCACAAATCATTCCACACCTCATTTCAAAGATCATTCCACACATCATTCCACAAAACATTCCACACATCATTGCACACATCTTTGCACACATCATTCCACACCACAATCAGCTCCCCATTCCACACATAATTCAAAACATCATTACATACATCAGTCCACGCATCATTCCACACATCATTCCACACATCATTCCACACATCATTCCACATTTCATTTACCGTGTCATTCCACACATCATTCCAAACATAATTTCACACATCATTATACACGTTATTACACACATCATTCCACACATCATTGACACATCATTCCACACCTCATTCCACACATCATTCCAAAACATTCCACACATCATTCCACACATCATTCCAAACATCATTCCACAGATCATTCCACACATTATGACACACATCATTCCACACATCTTACCACAGATCATTGACACATCATTCTATATCTCATTCCACATAACATTCCATAACATTCCGCACATCATTACACACATCAATCCACACATCATTCCACAAATCATTCCACACATCATTCCAAACATCATTCCACAAATCAATCCACACATCATTCCATACATCATTCCATACATCATTCCACACATCATTCCAGATACCATTCGACACATCATTCCGCACATCATTCAATACATCATTCCACACATCATTCTCACATTATTCGAAACATCATTCCACACATCATTCCACACATCATTCTACAACATTCCACACATCATTCCACACATCATTCCACACACCAGTCCATACCGCATTCCACATCTCATTCCACACATCACTCCACACATCATTCCACACGTCATTCAACACATCATTCCAAACATCTATCCAGATATCATTCGACACTTCATTCCACACATCATTCCAATCATCATTCCACATCACATTCTTCATAACATTCCACACATCATTCCACACATCATTCCTCACCTCATTCCACACATTATTCCACACATCATTTCACACAACTTTCCACACATCTTACCACACTTCATTCCACACATCAGTCCTCACCTCATTCCACACATCATTCCACACATCATTGAAGACATCATTCCGCACATCATTCCACACATCATTCCACGCATCATTCCACATCACATTCCACACCTCATTCCACACATAATTCAAAACATCTTTGCATACATCATTCCACACATCATTCCACACATCATTCCAAACCTCATTCCACACATCATTCCACATATCATTCCAGACATCATTCCACACGTCATTCTACAAATCATTCCACACATGATTCCACAACTCATTCCACACATCATTCCACACATCATTCCAAACAACATTCAACACATCATTCCAGGCATCATTCCACACATCATTCTACAACATTCCACACATCATTCCACACATCATTCCACACACCAGTCCATACCGCATTCCACATCTCATTCCACACATCATTCCACACATCATTCCAAACGTCATTCCACACATCATTCCAAACATCTATCCAGATATCATTCGACACATCATTCCACACATCATTCCAAACATCATTCCACATCACATTCCACATAACATTCCACACATCATTCCACACATCATTCCTCACCTCATTCCACACATCATTCCACACATCATTCAATATATCATTCCACATATCTTTCCACACATCATTCCACACATCATTTCACACATCATTCCACACAGCATTCCACACATCATTCCACACTTCATTCCACACATCGTTCCTCAGCTCATTCCACACATCATTCAATACATCAATCTACATATCATTCCACACATCATTCCACACATCATTTCACACATCATTCCACACAGCATTCCACACAGCATTCCACACTTCATTCCACACATCGTTCCTCACCTCATTCCACACATCATTCCAAACATCATTCAATACATCATTCCACATAACATTCCACACATCATTACACACATCAATCCACACATCATTCCAAACAACATTCCTAATATTATCCACTCCTCATTCCACATATCATTCCACACATCATTCCACACATCTTTCCACACATCTTACCACACTTCATTCCACACATCAGTCCTCACCTCATTCGACACATAATTCCACACATCATTGAAGACGTCATTCCTCACATCATTCCACACATCATTCCACGCATCATTCCACCACTCATTCCACACATCATTCCACATATCATTCCACACCTCATTCCACACCTCGTTCCACACATCATTCCACACATCCTGCCAGACAACATTCCAGCCATCATTCCACACATCATTCCACACTTCATTCCACAGCTCATTCCACGTCGCCTTCCACAACTCATTCCACATATCATTCCACACATCATTCCACAAACCATTGCAAACATCATTCCACACATCATTCTAAACCACATTACGCACCTCATTCCAAAACTAATTCCACACAACATTCCAAACATCATTCAACACATCATTCCACACTTAATTCTACACATCATTCCGCACATCATTCCACACATCATTCCACACCTCATTCCACAACTCATTCACACATCATTCCACACATCAATCCACACATCATTCCTCATATGATTCCACACATCATCCCACACATCATTCCATACATCATTACTCACCTCATTCCACACATCATTCAATGCATCATTCAACAACATTCCACACATCATTCCACACTTCATTCCACATATCAGTCCATACCTTATTCCACACCTCATTCCACACATCATTATACACATCATTCCAAACAGCATTCCACACCTTATTCCACATAACATTACACACATCATTCCACAAATCATTTCACACATCATTCCAGATATCATTCGACACATTATTCGACATATCATTCCACACATCATTCCACATATCATTCCACATCATTCCACACATCATTCCACACATCATTCCACACATCATTCCAAATATCATTCCACACGTCATTCCACATAACATTCCACACATCATTCCACATATCATTCCACACATCATTCCACACAACATTCCACACACCATTCCACATCTCATTCCAAACCTCATTCCACAAATCATTCCATAACATTCCACACATCATTACACCTCATTCCACACATCATTCTAGAAAACTTTCCGCACCTCATTCCACAACTCATTCCACACAACATTCCAAACCTCATTCAACACACCATTCCACACTGCATTCAACACATCATTCCAAACAACATTCCACACCTCATTCCAGATGTCATTCCACACATCATTCCACACCTCATTCCACAAATCATTCACACATCATTCCACATATCAATCCACACATCATTCCTCATATGATTCCACACATCATTCCAAATATCATTCCACACGTCATTCCACATAACATTCCACACATCATTCCATATATTATTCCACACATCATTCCACACATCATTCCACATATCATTCCTCGCCTCATTCCACACATCATTCCACACATCATTCAATACATCACTCCACATATCATTCCACACATCATTCCACACAACATTCCACACACCATTCCACATCTCATTCCAAACCTCATTCCACACATCATTCCATAACATTCCACACATCATTACACCTCATTCCACACATCATTCCAGAAAACTTTCCGCACCTCATTCCACAACTCATTCCACACAACATTCCAAACCTCCTTCAACACACCATTCCACACTGCATTCAACACATCATTCCAAACTACATTCCACACCTCATTCCAGATGTCATTCCACACATCATTCCACACCTCATTCCACAAATCATTCACACATCATTCCACATATAAATCCACACATCATTCCTCATATGATTCCACACATCATCCCACACATCATTCCACACATCATTGCTCACCTCATTCCACACATCATTCCACACATCATTCAATACAGCATTCCAAATATAAAACCACAAATCATTCCACACATCATTCCACGCATCATTCCAAACAGCATGCAACACATCATTGCATACATCATTCCACACCTCATTCAACATATCATACCACTCATTATTCCACACAGAATTCCAAATATCATTCCACACCTCATTCCACATCTCATACCACACACCATTCCACTCCTCATTCCACACATCATTCCACGCATCATTCCAAACAGCATGCAACACATCATTGCATACATCATTCCACACCTCATTCAACACATCATACCACTCATCATTCCACACAGTATTCCAAATATCATTCCACACCTCATTCCACATCTCATATCACACACCATTCCAGTCCGCATTCCACACCTCATTCCTCACATCATTCCACACATCATCCACATAACATTCGACACCTCATTCCACACATCATTCCAAAACATTCCACACATCATTCCACACATCATTCCAGATATCATTCCACACATCATTCCACTCATCAGTCCATACCTCATCCCATTCCTCATTCCTCATAAAATTTCACGCAACATTCCACACATCATTCCAAGCATCATTACATACATCATTCAACACAACATTCCACACGTCATTACCACACATGATTCCACACATCATTCCACACCTCATTCCACGCATCATTCCATGCATCATTCCACATCCATTCCACAACTCAATAACACATCATTCCACACCTAAATTGCACACTTCATTCCAAACATCATTTCAGACCTCATTACACACATCATTTCACACCTCATTCCACCCATCATTCAACACATCATTTCACACCTCATTCCACTACTCATTCCCACATTATTCCTAACTTCATTCCACACGTCATTCCTCATATGATTCCACACATTTCCCACACATCATTCGACACATCATTCCACACCTCATTCCACAACATAATTCCAAACATCATTCCACACATAATTCAACGCATCACACCACATATCATTCCGCACCTCATTCCACACATCATTCCACACCTCATTCCACACATCATTCCACACATCATTCCACAGCTCATTCCACAACTCATACCCAAATTATTCCTAACATCATTCCACACGTCATTCCTCATATGATTACACACATCATCACACACATCATTCGACACATCATTCCACACCTCATTCCACACATCATTCCACACATCATTCCAACAATCATTCCACACATCATTCCACACATCATTACACACATCATTCCACACATCATTCCACACTTCATTCCACGCAACATTCCTCAACACATTCCACTCATCATTCCACTCATCATTCAATGCATAATTCCACATATCATTCCACACATCAATCCACACATCGTTCCACACTTCATTCCACACATCATTCCTCACCTCATTCCACTCATCATTCCACACATAATTCCATACATCATTGCACACATCATTCCACACCTCATTCCAAACATCATTTCATACATCATTCCACACATCATTCCACACAACATTACAAATATCATCCACTCCTCATTCCACATAACATTCCACGCATCATTTCACATCTCACTCCACACATTATTCCAGACATCATTCCACATCTCATCCCACACCTCATTTCACACATCATTCCACACATCATTCCACACATCATTACAAACATCATTCCGCACTTCATTCCACACATGATTCCACACATCATTCCACACCACATTCCACTCATCATTCCACACATCATTTCACACCTCATTCCACAACTCATTACCACATTATTCTTAAAATCATTCCATACGTCATTCCTCATATGCTTCCACACATCATCCCACACATCATTCGACACCTCATTCCACACATCATTCCACACATCTTTCCACACATCATACCAGATATCATTCGACACATCATTCCACACATCATTGGACACTTCATTCCACGCAACATTCCTTAATTCATTCCAGATATCATTCGACACATCATTCGACACATTTTTCCACACTTCATTCCACGCAACATTCCTTAACTCATTCCACTCATCATTCCACACATCATTCAATACATAATTCCACATATCATTCCACACATCATTCCACACATAATTCCACACTTCATTCCACACATCATTCCTCAACTCATTCCACTCATCATTCCACACTTCATTCAATACATAATTCCACATATCATTCCACACATCATTGCAAACATCATACCATACCTCATTCAAAACATCATTCCACACATCATTCCACACATCATTCCACACAACATTCCAAACATCATCCACTCCTCATTCCACATATCATTCCACGCATCATTTCACATCTCATTCCACACATCATTCCACACGTCATTCCAAATCTCATCCCACACCTCATTCCACACGTAATTCCACACATCAATTCACACTTCATCATTCCACACATCAATTCAAACCTCTTTACAAACATCATTCCACACCTCATTCACACATCATTCCACACATCATTGTACACATCATTTCAAACATCATTCCACACATCATTCCACACGTCATTCCACACAGCATTCCACGTGTCATTCCATACATCATTCCACTCATCATCCCACACATCATTCCACACATCATTCCACACATCAGTCCACACAGCATTACACACATCATTCCACACATCAATTCACACCTCATTCCAAAAATCATTCCACACCTCATTCCACAGATCATTCCACACATCATTGCACACATCATTCCACATAACATTCCACACCTCATTCCAAACATCATTTCATACATCATTCCACACATCATTCCACACAACATTACAAATATCATCCACTCCTCATTCCACATAACATTACACGCATCATTTCACATCTCACTCCACACATTATTCCAGACATCATTCCACATCTCATCCCACACCTCATTTCACACATCATTCCACACATCATTCCACACATCATTACAAACATCATTCCGCACTTCATTCCACACATGATTCCACACATCATTCCACACCACATTCCACTCATCATTCCACACATCATTCCACACCTCATTCCACAGATCATTCCACACATCATTGCACACATCATTCCACATAACATTCCACACCTCATTTAAACACCTCATTCCTCACCTCATTCCACAACTAATTCCCCACATCATTCCACACATCATTCCACACATCATTCCACACATCATTCCACACCTCATTCCACTCATAATTACACACATCATTCAACACAACATTCCAAATATCATCAACCCCTCATTCCATATAAAATTCCACGCATCATTCCACATCTCATTCCACACAAAATTCCACACATCATTCCACACATCATTCCACACATCAATTCAAACCTCATTCCAAACATCATTCCACACCTCATTTCACACATCATTCCAGACATCATTGCACACATCATTCCAAACATCGATCCACACATCATTCCACACGTCATTCCACACAGCAATACACACATCATTCCACACATCAATTCACACCTCATTCCAAACATCATTCCACACCTCATTCCACACTTCATTCCACACATCATTCCACACCGCATTCCAAACTTAATTACAAACATCATTCCACACATAATTCAACACATCATTCCACATATCATTCCACACTTCATTCCACACATCATTCCATACCTCAATCCACACATCATTCCACACAACATTCCACACCTCATTCCAAAACTCATTCCCACATTATTCCTAAAATCATTCCACACGTTATTCCTCATATGATTCCACACATCATCCCACACATCATTCGACATATCATTCAACACCTCATTCCACACATCCTTCCACACATCATTCCACATATCATTCCACTCAACATTCCTCACTTAATTCCACTCATCATTCCACACATCATTCAATAAATATTTTCACATATCATTCCACACATCATTCCAAACGTAATTCCACATAGCATTCCGCACATCGTTCCATACATCATTCCACACATCATTCCACACAAGATACCACACATCATTCCACACATCATTCCACACATCATTCCACACAACATTCCATACATCATTCCAGACCTCTTTCCACACATCATTCCACACCTCATTCCACAAATCATTCCAAACCTTATTCCAAACATCATTCCACACATCACTCCACACATCATTCCACACCTCATTCCACACATCATTCCACACGTAATTCCACACATCAATTCACACATCATTCCACACATCAATTCATACCTCATTCCAAACATCATTCCACACCTCATTACACAACTTATTCCCACATTATTCCTAACTTCATTCCACATGTCATTCCTTCCATGATTCCACACGTAATTCCACACATCAATTCACACATCATTCCACACATCAATTCAAACCTCATTCCAAACATCATTCCACACCTCATTTCACACATCATTCCAAACATCATTGCACACATCGTTCCAAACATCATTCCACACATCATTCCACAAAACATTCCACACCTCATTTAAACACCTCATTCCTCACCCTCATTCACAACTAATTCCACACATCACTCCACACTTCATTCCACACATCATTCCACATATCATTCCACACACATTCGACACATTATTCCAATCATCATTCCACACCTCATTCCATACATCATTCCATACATCATTCCACATATCATTCCACACATCATTCCACACATCAATCCAGACCTCATTCCACACATCATTCCACACCTTATTCCACATGTAATTCCAAACATCATTCCACACAAATTCAACACATCATTCCATACTTCATTCCACACCTCATTTCACAACTCATTCCACACATCATTCCACGTATCATTCCACACATCATTCCACACATCATTCCACATATCATTCCACACATCATTCCACACATCATTCCAGACCTCATTCCACACAGCATTCCACACCTTATTCCACATTTAATTCCAAACATCATTCCACACATCATTCCACACGTCATTCCAAACCTCATTCCACACCTCATTCCACACGTCATTCAACACAACATTTCACACGTCATTCCACATATCATGCCACACATCATTCCACACCTCATGCCACACATCATTCCACACGTAATTCCACACATCAATTCACACATCATTCCATACTTCAATTCAAACCTCATTCCAAACATCATTCCACAACTCATTTCACACATCATTCCACACATCATTGCACACATCATTCCAAACTACATTCCACACATCATTCCACAAGTCATTCAACACAGCATTCCAAGTGCCATTCCATACATCATTCCACACATCATTCCACACATCATTCCATACATCATTCCACAAATCATCCCACACAGCATTACACACTTCATTCCACACATCAATTCACACCTCATTCGAAACATCATTTCGCACCTCATTCCACACATCATACCACACATCATTGCACACATCATTCCAAACAACATTCTTCGCATCATTCCACAAAACATTCCACACCTCATTTCAACACCTCATTCCTCACCTCATTCCACAAATAATTCCAAACATCAGTTCACACATCATTCCACACATCATTCCACACATCATTCCACACATCATTCCACACATTATTCAAAACATCATTCCACACATCATTCCACATATCATTCCACACTTCAATCCACACAAGATACCACACATCATTCCACACATCATTCCACACATCATTCCACACAACATTCCACACATCATTCCAGACCTCATTCCACACATCATTCCACGTATCATTCCACACATCATTCCACACATCATTCCACACAAGATACCACACATCATTCCACACATTATTCCACACAACATTCCACACATCTTTCCAGCCCTCATTCCAAACATCATTCGTCACCTCATTCCACTCATCATTCCACACAGCATTCAATACATCATTCCACATATCATTCCACACAGCATACCACACATCATTGCACACATCATTCCACGCAACATTCCACATCTCATTCAACACATCATTCCACACATCATTCCACACCTCATTCCACACCTCATTCCACACGTCATTCCACACATCATTCCTCACGTCATTCCAAACATCATTCCACACATCATTCCACACTACATTCCACACATCATTCCACACGTAATTCCACACAACAATTCACACATCATTCCACACATCAATTCAAACCTCATTCCAAACATCATTCCGCACCTCATTTCACACATCATTCCACACATCATTTACACATCATTCCAAACATCATTCCACACGTCATTCATTACAGCATTCCACGCGTCATTCCATACATCATTCCACACATCATTCCACACATCATTCCACACAGCATTGCACACATCCTCCCACACACCAATTCACACCTCATTCCAAACATCATTCCACACCTCATTCCACACATCATTCCACACACCATTGCACAAATCATTCCAAAGATCATTCCACACATCATTCCAAAAAACATTCCACACCTCAATTAAACACCTCATTCCTCACCTCATTCCACAACTAATTCCACACATCACTCCACAAATCATTCCACACATCATTCCAAAAAACTTTACACACTTCATTCCACACATCATTCCACACATCATTCCACACAAGATACCACACATCATTCCACACATTATTCCACACAACATTCCACACATCATTCCAGACCTCATTCCACACATCATTCCTCACCGCATTCCACTCATCATTCTACACAGCATTCAATACAACATGCAACATATAATTCCACACAGCATACCACACATCATTGCACACATCATTCCACGCATCATTCCACATCTCATTCAACACATCATTCCACACACCATTCCACACCTCATTCCACACGTCATTCCACACATCATTCCAAACGTCTTTCGACACATCATTTCACACATCATTCCATACCACATTCCACACAGCATTCCACACGTAATTCCACACATCAATTAACACATCATTCCACACATCAATTCAAACATCATTCCAAACATCATTCCACACCTCATTTCACACATCATTCCACACATCATTCCACACATCATTCCACACATCATTCCACACAGCATTCCACGCGACATTCCACACATCATTCCATACAGCATTACACACATCCTTCAACACATCAATTCATAACTCATTCCAAACATCATTCCACACCTCATTCCACACATCATTCCAAACGTCATTGCACACATCATTCCAAACATCATTCCACACATCATTCCACAAAGCATTCCACACCTCATTTAAGCACCTCATTCCTCACCTCATTCCACAACTAATTCCACACAACTCCCCACACATCATTCCACACATCATTCCACACGTCATTCCACACACATTCCACACGTTATTCCAATTATCATTCCACACCTCATTCCACATATCATTCCACATATCATTCCACACTTCATTCCATACATCATTCCACACAAGATACCACACATCATTCCACACATCATTCCACACGTCATTCCACACAACGTTCCACACATCATTCCAGACCTCATTGCACACCTCATTCCACACCTCATTCCACACATAATTCCGAACATCATTCCACACATAATTCAACACATCATTCCACATATCATTCCACAGTTCATTCCACACATCATTCCACACATCATTCCACACCTCATTTCACAACTCATTCCCACGTTATTCCTAACATCATTCTACACGTCATTCCTCATATGATTCCACACATCATCCCGCACATCATTCAACACATCATTCCACACCTCATTCCACACATCATTCCAAACATCATTCCACACCTCATTCCACATCTCATTCCAAGCATCATCCTACACATCATTCCACTCATCATTCCACACAGCATTCAATACATCATTCCACACATTATTCCACACCTCATTCCACACATAATTCCACACATCATTGCACACATCATTCCAAACATCATTCCATACATCATACCACACGTCATTCCACACAGCATTCCACGCGTCATTACATATATCATTCCACACATCAACCCACACATCATTCCACACATCATTCCACACGTCATTTCACAAAGCATTACACACATCATTCCACATATCAATTCACACCTCATTCCAAAAATCGTTCCACACCTCATTACACAGATTATTTCAACATCATTGCACACATCATTCCAAATATCATTCCACACATCATTCCACAAAACATTTCACACCTCATTTAAACACCGCATTCCTAACGTCATTCCACAATTAATTCCACACATCATTCCACACATCATTCCACATATAATTCCACACATCTTTCCACACATCATTCCACACAATATACCACACATCATTCCACACATCATTCCACACATCATTCCACACAGCATTCCACAACTAATTCCACACATCATTCCACACATCATTCCACACATCATTCCACACATAATTCCACACATTATTCCAAACATCATTCCACACCTCATTCCACATATCATTCCACGCATCATTCCACACATCAATCCACACATCATTCCACATATAATTCCACACATCATTCCACACATCATTCCACACAATATACCACACATCATTCCACACATCATTCCACACATCATTCCACATATAATTCCACACATCATTCCACACATCATTCCACACAATATACCACACATCATTCCACACATCATTCCACACATCATTCCACACATCATTCCACACATCATTCCACACATCATTCCACATATCATTCCACACCTCATTCCACACATAATTCCAAATATCATTCCACACATAATTAAACACATCATTCCACACATCATTCCACACATCATTCCACACATCATTCCAAACATAATTCCGCACATCATTCCACACATCATTCCGTATAACATTCGACACATCATTCCACACATCATTGCACACTACATCATTCCACACATCATTCCACACATCATTCCACACGTTATACCACACATCATTCCACACATCATTCCACACGTTATACCACACATCATTCCACACATCATTCCACACGTTATACCACACATCATTCCACACATCATTCCACACGTTATACCACACATCATTCCACACATCATTCCACACATCATTCCACACGTCATTCCACAGTCAGTCAGTCGAGGAAGCGGGAGCTCGGAGCAGCGTGAGTCCGGGGTCGGCGAGAGGCCTATAAAGGCCAGCGGGAGTCGGGCAGTTCGAGCAGTCAGTCGAGGAGGCGGGAGCTCGGAGCAGCGCGAGTCCGGGGTCGGCGAGAGGCGTACCGGTGCAGCGACAGGGAGAAGGCAAAGATACAAAGGTGACGTCACAGCCTAGGGGGTAAGTGATTGGCTGGTGATTGGTGAGTAGTTTTTCTTTTTCTTCTTATATTGGTCAGTAACTTTTAACATTGTTATTACCAGGTTAAGTGTATCTAAATGTTAAGACATGGCAGGAGAGCTCGGTCGGGTGTTATGCTCCTCCTGTACCATGTGGGAACTCAGGGACACTTCCGGTGTCCCTGACGACTACGTGTGCGGGAAGTGTATCCGCCTCCAGCTCCTGACGGCCCGCGTTACGGAATTGGAGCTGAGGGTGGATTTACTCTGGAGCATCCACGATGCTGAGAATGACGTGAGTATCACGTGTAGTGAGTTGGTCTTACCGCAGGGAAAGGGTCCACAGCCAGATAGGGAATGGAAGACCAGCAGGAAGAGTAGAGCAAGGAAGGTAGTGCAGGGGTCCCCTGCGGTCATCCCCCTGCAAAACAGATACACCGCTTTGGGTACTGTTGAGGGGAATGACTCATCAGGGGAGGGCAGCAGCAGCCAAGTTCATGGCACCGTGGCTGGCTCTGCTGCACAGGAGGGCAAGAAAAAGAGTGGGAGAGCGATCGTGATAGGGGATTCAATTGTGAGGGGAATAGATAGGCGTTTCTGTGGCCGCAACCGAGACTCCAGGATGGTATGTTGCCTCCCTGGTGCAAGGGTCAAGGATGTCTCGGAGCGGGTGCAGGACATTCTGAAATGGGAGGGAGAACAGCCAGTTGTCGTGGTGCACATTGGTACCAACGACATAGGCAAAAAAAGGGATGAGGTCCGACGAAACGAATTTAAAGAGCTAGGAGCTAAATTAAAAAGTAGGACCTCAAAAGTAGTAATCTCGGGATTGCTACCAGTGCCACGTGATAGTCAGAGTAGGAATCGCAGGATAGCGCAGATGAATACGTGGCTTGAGCAGTGGTGCAGCAGGGAGGGATTCAAATTCCTGGGGCATTGGGACCGGTTCTGTGGGAGGTGGGACCAGTACAAACCGGACGGTCTGCACCTGGGCAGGACTGGAACCAATGTCCTAGGGGGAGTGTTTGCTAGTGCTGTTGGGCAGGATTTAAACTAATATGGCAGGGGGATGGGAACCAATGCAGGGAGACAGAGGGAAACAAAAAGGAGCCAAAAGCAAAAGACAGAAAGGAGATGAGGAAAAGTGGAGGGCAGAGAAACCCAAGGCAAAGAACAAAAAGGGCCACTGTACAGCAAAATTCTAAAAGGACAAAGGGTGTTAATAAAACAAGCCTGAAGGCTTTGTGTCTTAATGCAAGGAGTATCCGCAATAAGGTGGATGAATTAATTGTGCAAATAGATGTTAACAAATATGATGTGATTGGGATTACGGAGACGTGGCTCCAGGATGATCAGGGCTGGGAACTCAACATTCAGGGGTATTCAACATTCAGGAAGGATAGAATAAAAGGAAAAGGAGGTGGGGTAGCATTGCTGGTTAAAGAGGAGATTAATGCAATAGTTAGGAAAGACATTAGCTTGGATGATGTGGAATCTATATGGGTAGAGCTGCAGAACACCAAAGGGCAAAAAACGTTAGTAGGAGTTGTGTACAGACCTCCAAACAGTAATAGGGATGTTGGGGAGGGCATCAAACAGGAAATTAGGGGTGCATGCAATAAAGGTGCAGCAGTTATAATGGGTGACTTTAATATGCACATAGATTGGGCTAACCAAACTGGAAGCAATACGGTGGAGGAGGATTTCCTGGAGTGCATAAGGGATGGTTTTCTAGACCAATATGTTGAGGAACCAACTAGGGGGGAGGCCATCTTAGACTGGGTGTTGTGTAATGAGAGAGGATTAATTAGCAATCTCATTGTGCGAGGCCCCTTGGGGAAGAGTGACCATAATATGGTGGAATTCTGCATTAGGATGGAGAATGAAACAGTAATTTCAGAGACCATGGTCCAGAACTTAAAGAAGGGTAACTTTGAAGGTATGAGGCGTGAATTGGCTAGGATAGATTGGCGAATGATACTTAAGGGGTTGACTGTGGATGGGCAATGGCAGACATTTAGAGACCGCATGGATGAAGTACAACAATTGTACATTCCTGTCTGGCGTAAAAATAAAAAGGGGAAGGTGGCTCAACCGTGGCTATCTAGGGAAATCAGGGATAGTATTAAAGCCAAGGAAGTGGCATACAAATTGGCCAGAAATAGCAGCGAACCTGGGGACTGGGAGAAATTTAGAACTCAGCAGAGGAGGACAAAGGGTTTGATTAGGACAGGGAAAATGGAGTACGAGAAGAAGCTTGCAGGGAACATTAAGGCGGATTGCAAAAGTTTCTATAGATATGTAAAGAGAAAAAGGTTGGTGAAGACAAACGTAGGTGCCCTGCAGTCAGAATCAGGGGAAGTCATAACGGGGAACAAAGAAATGGCGGATCAATTGAACAAGTACTTTGGTTCGGTATTCACTAAGGAGGATACAAACAACCTTCCGGATATAAAAGGGGTCAGAGGGTCTAGTAAGGAAGAGGAACTGAGGGAAATCTTTATTAGTCGGGAAATTGTGTTGGGGAAATTGATGGGATTGAAGGCCGATAAATCCCCAGGGCCTGATGGACTGCATCCTAGAGTACTTAAGGAGGTGGCCTTGGAAAAAGCGGATGCATTGACAGTCATTTTCCAACATTCCATTGATTCTGGATCAGTTCCTATGGAGTGGAGGGTAGCCAATGTAACCCCACTTTTTAAAAAAGGAGGGAGAGAGAAAACAGGGAATTATAGACCGGTCAGCCTGATCTCAGTAGTGGGTAAAGTGATGGAATCAATTATTAAGGATGTCATAGCAGTGCATCTGGAAAATGGTGACATGATAGGTCCAAGTCAGCATGGATTTGTGAAAGGGAAATCATGCTTGACAAATCTTCTGGAATTTTTTGAGGATGTTTCCAGTAAAGTGGACAAGGGAGAACCAGTTGATGTGGTATATTTGGACTTTCAGAAGGCTTTCGACAAGGTCCCACACAAGAGATTAATGTGCAAAGTTAAAGCACATGGGATTGGGGGTAGTGTGCTGACGTGGATTGAGAACTGGTTGTCAGACAGGAAGCAAAGAGTAGGAGTAAACGGGTACTTTTCAGAATGGCAGGCAGTGACTAGTGGAGTGCCGCAAGGTTCTGTGCTGGGGCCCCAGCTGTTTACATTGTACATTAATGATTTAGACGAGGGGATTAAATGCAGTATCTCCAAATTTGCGGATGATACTAAGTTGGGTGGCAGTGTGAGCTGCGAGGAGGATGCTATTAGGCTGCAGAGTGACTTGGATAGGTTAGGTGAGTGGGCAAATGCATGGCAGATGAAGTATAATGTGGATAAATGTGAGGTTATCCACTTTGGTGGTAAAAACAGAGAGACAGACTATTATCTGAATGGTGACAGATTAGGAAAAGGGAAGGTGCAACGAGACCTGGGTGTCATGGTACATCAGTCATTGAAGGTTGGCATGCAGGTACAGCAGGCGGTCAAGAAAGCAAATGGCATGTTGGCCTTCATAGCGAGGGGATTTGAATACAGGGGCAGGGAAGTGTTGCTACAGTTGTACAGGGCCTTGGTGAGGCCACACCTGGAGTATTGTGTACAGTTTGGTCTCCTAACTTGAGGAAGGACATTCTTGCTATTGAGGGAGTGCAGCGAAGGTTCACCAGACTGATTCCCGGGATGGCGGGACTGACCTATCAAGAAAGATTGGATCAATTGGGATTGCATTCACTGGAGTTCAGAAGAATGAGAGGGGACCTCATAGAAACGTTTAAAATTCTGACGGGTTTAGACAGGTTAGATGCAGAAAGAATGTTCCCAATGTTGGGGAAGTCCAGAACCAGGGGTCACAGTCTGAGGATAAGGGGTAAGCCATTTAGGACCGAGATGAGGAGAAACTTCTTCACCCAGAGAGTGGTGAACCTGTGGAATTCTCTACCACAGAAAGTAGTTGAGGCCAATTCACTAAATATATTCAAAAGGGAGTTAGATGAAGTCCTTACTACTCGGGGGATCAAGGGTTATGGCGAGAAAGCAGGAAGGGGGTACTGAAGTTTCATGTTCAGCCATGAACTCATTGAATGGCGGTGCAGGCTAGAAGGGCTGAATGGCCTGCTCCTGCACCTATTTTCTATGTTTCTATGTTTCTATCTCATTACACACATCATTCCACACGTAATTCCACACATCAATTCATACATCATTTCACAGATCAATTCAAACCACATTCCAAACATCATTCCTCACCTAATTTCACACAATATTCCACACATCATTCAATACATCATTCCCCATATCATTCCACACATCATTCCACGCATCATTCCACACATCATTCCACACATCATTCCAAACCTCAATTCACACCTCGTTCCACACATAATTAAACACATCTTACCACACAACATTCCACACATCATTCCACACATCATTCCACACATCATTCCACACATCTTTCCACACTTCATTCCACACATCATAACACACGTCATTCCACACATCATTCCACATTTCATTTACCGCGTCATTTCATACATCATTCCACACATCATTCCACATATCATTCCACACATCATTCCACACAGCATTCCACACATCCTTCCACACATCATTCCAAACCTCATTCCACATCTCATTCCACACCTCATTACACCTATGATTCCACGCATCATTCCACACATCATTCCACAAATCATTCCAAACCTCATTCCAAACTTCATTCCATACATCATTCCACACATCATTCCACACCTCATTCCACACCTCATTCCACACATCAATCCACACATATTTCCACACTTCATTCCACACATCATTCCTCACCTCATTCCAGACATCATTCCACACATCATTCAATACATCATTCTACATATCATTCCACACCTCATTCCAAACTTCATTCCACATATTATTCAACACATCATTCCACACACCATTCCACATTTTATTTACTGCGTCATTTCATACATCATTCAACACATCATTCCACACATCATTCCACACATCATTCCACACAGCAGTCCACACATCATTCCAAACCTCATTCCACATCTCATTCGACATATCATTCCACGCATCATTCCACATCTCATTCCACACCTCGTTCCACACATCATTCCACACATCTTTCCACACATCATGCCACACATCATTCCTCACCTCATTCCACACATCATTCCATAGCATTCCAAACATCATTACGCACGTCAATCCACACATCATGCCGCACATCATTCCACACATCATTCCAAACATCATTCCACACCTCATTCCACACATCATTCCATAACATTCCACACATCATTACACACATCAATCCACACATCGTTCCAAACAACATTCCAAATATCATCCAATCATCATTCCACATGTCATTCCACGCATCATTCCACATCTTAATCCACAACTCGTTCACACATCATTCCACACATCTTTCCACACTTCATTCCAAACATCATTCCTCACCTCGTTCCACACCTCATTCCACACATCATTCCACACCTTATTCAAGACATCATTCCACATATCATTCCACACATCATTCCACGCATCATTCCACATATCATTCCACACATCATTCCACACATCATTCCACACCTAAATTCCCACCTCGTTCCACAAATCATTAAACACATCTTTCCACACAACATTCCACACATCATTCCACACATCATTCCACACATCATTCCACAAAGCATTCGACACATCATTACACACATCATTCCAAACCTCATTCCAAAGATCATTCCACACCTCATTCCACATAACATTCCACACCTCATTCCACAACTCATACCACACATCATTCCACAAAACATTCCACACATCATTGCACACATTATTTCACACATCATTCCACACATCATTCCACACATAATTCCAAACATCTTTACATACATCATTCCACACATCATTCCACACCTCATTGCACACATCAATCCACACATCATTCCACAACTCATTCCACACATCATTCCACTCATCTTTCAAAGCATCATTCCACATTTCATTCTACACATCATTCCAAACATCATTCCACACCTCATTCCAAACATCATTCCACAGAACATTCCACGCATCATTCCACAACTCCTTCATGCATCATTCCACACATCAATCCACACATCATTCCTCATAAGTTTCCACACATAATCCCACACGTCATTCCAAACATCATTCCACAACATCATTCCACTCCTCATGCCACACCTCATTCTACACATAATTCGACACATCATTCCACACAGCATTCCACACATCATTACACACCTCATTCAACACATCATTCCAAAACATTCATCACATCATTCCACACAACAATCCACACATCATTCCACACATCAGTACAAACCTCATTCAATCCCTCATTACACACATCATTCCACACATCATTCCACACATCATTCCACACATCATTCCAAACATCAATCCATACCTCATTCCACAGAACATTCCACGCATCATTCCACACATCATTCCAAACATCATTCCATACATTATTCCGCTAATCATTCCAGATATCATTCGAAACATCATTGCACACATCATTCCAAACTTCATTCCACGCATCATTCCAAACATCATTCCAAACCTCATTCCACGCATAATTCCACACAGCATTCCACACATCTTTGCACACATCATTCCACACATCATTCCACACCTCATTCCACACCTCATTCCACACATCATTCCACAGATCATTCTACACATCGTTCCACACATCATTCCACACCTCATTCTACACATCATTCCACACATCATTCCACACCTCAATCCAACACACATTCGACACATCATTCCACACATCATTCCACACGTCATTGACACATCATTCAACACCTCATTCCATAAATCATTCCAAAACATTCCACACATCATTACTCACATCATTCCACGAATTATTCCACAAATCATACCACTCATCATTCCAAACATCATTCCACACATCATTACACACATTATTACACACATCATTCCTCACATCTTATCACACATCATGGACACATCATTCCACATCTCATTCCACATAACATTCAATAACATTCCACACATCATTCCTCACCTCATTCCGCACATCATTCAATACATCATTCCACATATCATTCCACACATCGTTCCACTCAACATTCCACACCTCATTACATAGAGCATTCCACACATCATTGCACACATCATTCCTAACATCAATCCACACCTCATTAAACATATCATTCAACACATCATTCCACACAGCATTCCAAATATAATTCCACACTTCATTCCACACATCATTCCAAACATCATTCCAAACCTCATTCCACACATAATTCCACACAGCATTCCACACATCTTTGCACACAACATTCCATACAACATTCCACACCTCATTCCACACATCATTCCACATCTCATTCCACACATCATTCCACACATCTTTCCACAAATCATTCAACACATCATTCCACAGATCATTCTACACATCATTCCACACATCATTCCATACCTCATTCTACACATCATTCCACACATCATTCCACACCTCAATCCAAAACACATTCGACACATCATTCCACACGTCATTCCACACATCATTCCACACGTCATTGACACATCATTCTACACCTCATTCCACACATCATTCCAAAACATTCAACACATCATTACACACATCAATCCACACAGATCATTCCACAAATCATTCCACACGTCATTCCAAACATCATTTCGCACATCATTACACACATTATTACACACATCATTCCACGCATCTTACCACACATTATTGACACATCATTCCATATCTCATTCCACATAACATTCCATAACATTCCACACATCATTACACACATCAATCCACACATCATTCCACAAATCATTCCAGACATCATTCCAAACATCAATCCAAAAATCATTCCCCACATCATTCCATACATCATTCCATACTTCATTCCACACATCATTCCAGATACCATTTGACACATCATTCCGCAAATCATTCAATACATCATTCCACACATCATCCACACATCGTTCCAAACATTATTCCACACTTCATTCCACACATCATTCAATACATCATTCCACATATCATTCCACACATCATGCCACACATCATTGCACATCTCATTCCACACATCATTCCATAACATTCCACACATCATTACACACGTCAATCCACACATCATGCCACACATCATTCCACACATCATTCCAAACATCATTCCACACCTCATTCCAAACATCATTCCATAACATTCCACAGTCATTACACACATCAATCCACACATCATTCCAAAAAAGTGTCCAAATATCATCCACTCCTCATTCGACATATCATTCCTCGCATCATTCCAAATCTCATTCCACACCTCGTTCCACTCATCATTCCACGCATCTTTCCACACTTCATGCCACACATCATTCCTCACTTCGTTCCACACTTCATTCCACACATCATTCTACACATCATTCCACGCACCATTCCACATTTCATTTACCGCATCATTCCATTCATCATTCCACACATCATTCCACATGTCATTCCACGCATCATTCCACACATCATTCCACACATCATTCCAAATCTCATTCCAAAGCTCATTCCACACCTCATTCCACAACTCATTGCACACATCATTCCCCAATATATTCCTACACATCATTGAACACATCTTTCCACACTTCATTCCTCACCTCATTCCACACGTTATTCCACACATCGTTCAACACATCATTCCACATATCATTCCACACATCATTCCACGCATCATTCCACATCTCATTCCACACATCATTTCACACATCATTCCACACCACATTCCACACATAATTCCACATATCATTCCACACATCATTACACAAATCATTCCACACATCATTCCACATTTCATTTACCGCGTCATTCCACACATCATTCCACACAGCATTCCACACAGCATTCCACACATCATTCCACACATCATTCCAAAGCTCATTCCACATCTCATTCCACACCTCCTTCCACATATGATTCCACGCAGCATTCCACACATTTTTCCACACTTCATTCCACACTTTATTCCACACATTATTCCACACATCATTCCACACATTTTTCAACACTTCATTCCACACTTTATTCCACACATCATTCCACACATCATTCCACGCAACATTACACATTTTATTTACAGCGTCATTCCATTCATCATTCAACACATCATTCCACACATCATTCCACGCATCATTCCACACATCATTCCACACATCATTCCAAACCTCATTCCAAAGCTCATTCCACATCTCATTCCACATAACATTCCACACCTCATTCCACAACTCATTGCACACATCATTCCAAAAACATTCCTACACATCATTGAACACATCTTTCCACACTTCCTTCCTCAGCTCATTCCAACATTATTCCACTCATCATTCAACACATCATTCCACATATCATTCCTCACATCATTCCACGCATCATTCCACATCTCATTCCAAACATCATTTCACACATCATTCCACACCACATATCACACATCTTTCCATACTTCATTCCGCACATTATTCCCCACATCATTCCACACACCTTTCCACATTTCATTTACCGTGTCATTCCATACATCATTCCACACATCATTCCACACGTCATTCCACACATCATTCCACACATCATTTCACACATCATTCCACAAATCATTCCAAACCTCATTCCACATCTCATTCTTCACCGTATTCCGCATATGATTCCACGCATCATTCCAGTCAACATTCCACAAATCATTCCACACCTCATTCCAAATATCATTCCACACATCATTCCTCAAAACATTCCACACATCATTGCACGCATCTTTGCACACATCATTCCACACCACAATCAGCACCTCATTCCACACAAAATTCAAAACATCATTACATACATCATTCCACACATCATTCCACACATCATTCCACACGTCATTCCACACATCATTCCACATTTCATTTTCCGTGTCATTCCATGCATCATTCCACACATCATTCCACACATGATTCCACACATCATTCCACACAGCATTCCACACATCATTGCACACATCATTCCAAACCTCATTCCACATCTCATTCCACACCTCATTCCACATATGATTCCACGCATCATTCCACACATCATTCCACAAATCATTCCAAACCTCATTCTCAAGATCATTCCATACATCATTCCACACATCATTCCACAATTCATTCTACACATCATTCCAAACATCTTTCCACAGCTCATTCCAAACATCATTCCACACATCATTCCACACCTCATTCCACAATCCATTCACGCATCATTACACACATCAATCCACACATCATTCCACACATCATTCCAGACATCATTCCAAACATCATTCCATACATCATTCCACACATTATTACACACATCATTCCACACATCTTTCCACACATCATTGAGAGATCATTCCATACCTCATTCCACACATCATTCCATAACATTCCGCACATCATTACACACATCAATCCACACATCATTCCACACATCATTCCACATATCATTCCAAACATCATTCCACACATCATACCACACATCATTCCAGATATCATTCGGTACATCATTCCACACATCATTTAATACATCATTCTACACATCATTCCACACATCATTCCAAACATCATTCCTCACATCATTCCACACATCATTCAATACATCATTCCACATATCGTTCCTCACATCATGCCACACATCATTCCACACCTCATTCCACACATCATGGCATAACATTCCTCACATCATTACACACGTCAATCCACACATCATTCCAAACAAGATTCCAAATATTATCCACTCCTCATTCCACATATCATTCCACGCAGCATTCCACATCTTATTCCACACCTCGTTCCACATATCATTCCACACATCTTTCCACACTTCATTCCACATATCATTCCACACAACAACCAATACAACATTCCACATATCATTTCACACATCATTCCACGCATCATTCCACATCTCATTCCACACATCTTTCCACACAAAATTCCACACATCATTCCACACATCATTCCACACAACATTCCACGCATCATTCCACATCTCATTCCACACATCATTTCACACATCATTCCACACCACATTTCACACATCTTTCGACACTTCATTCCACACTTCATTCCACACATCATTCCACACACCTTTCCACATTTCATTTACTGTGTCATTCCATACATCATTCCACACATCATTCCACACGTCATTCCACACATCATTCCACACATAATTTCACACATCATTCCACACATCATTCCAAACCTCATTCCACATCTCATTCCACACCTCATTCCACATAAGATTCCACGCATCATTCCACTCAACATTCCACAAATCATTCCACACCTCATTCCAAATATCATTCCACACATCATTCCACAAAACATTCCACACATCATTGCACACATCTTTGCACACATCATTCCACACCACAATCAGCACCTCATTCCACACAAAATTCAAAACATCATTACATATATCATTCCACACATCATTCCACACATCATTCCACACGTCATTCCACACATCATTGCACATTTCATTTTCCGTGTCATTCCATGCATCATTCCATACATCATTCCACACATCATACCACACATCATTCAACACAGCATTCCACGAATCATTCCACACATCATTCCAAACATCATTCCACATCTCATTCCACACCTCATTCCACATATGATTCCACGCATCATTCCACTCATCATTCCACAAATCATTCCAAACCTCATTCTCAAGATCATTCCATAAATCATTCCACACATCATTCCACACTTCATTCTACACATCATTCCAAACATCATTCCACATCTCATTCCAAACATCATTCCACACATCATTCCACACCTCATTCCACAACCCATTCACGCATCATTACACACATCAATCCACACATCATTCCACACATCATTCCACACATCATTCCAAACATCATTCCATACATCATTCCACACATTATTACACACATCATTCCACACATCTTTCCACAAAGCATTGAGAGATCATTCCATACCTCATTCCACACATCATTCCGTAACATTCCACACATCATTACACACATCAATCCACACATCATTCCACACATCATTCCACATATCATTCCAAACATCATTTCACACATCATTCCACACATCATTCCAGATATCATTCGGTACATCATTCCACACATCATTTAATACATCATTCTACACATCATTCCACACATCATTCCAAACATCATTCCTCACATCAATCCACACATCATTCAATACATCATTCCACATATCGTTCCTCACATCATGCCACACATCATTCCACACCTCATTCCACACATCATGGCATAACATTCCTCACATCATTACACACGTCAATCCACACATCATTCCAAACAAGATTCCAAATATTATCCACTCATCATTCCACATATCATTCCACGCAGCATTCCACATCTTATTCCACACCTCGTTCCACATATCATTCCACACATCTTTCCACACTTCATTCCACACATCATTCCACACATCAATCAATACAACATTCCACATATCATTTCACACATCATTCCACGCATCATTCCACATCTCATTCCACACATCATTCCACACATCATTCCACAACTCATTTCACACCTCGTTCCACACATCATTAAACACATCTTTCCACACAAAATTCCACAAATCATTCCACACATCACTCCACACAACATTCCACGCATCATTCCACATCTCATTCCACACATCATTTCACACATCATTCCACACCACATTTCACACATCTTTCGACACTTCATTCCACACATCATTCCACACATCATTCCACACACCTTTCCACATTTCATTTACTGTGTCATTCCATACATCATTCCACACATCATTCCACACGTCATTCCACACATCATTCCACACATAATTTCACACATCATTCCACACATCATTCCAAACCTCATTCCACATCTCATTTCACACCTCATTCCACATAAGATTCCACGCATCATTCCACTCAACATTCCACAAATCATTCCACACATCATTGCACACATCTTTGCACATATCATTCCACACCACAATCAGCACCTCATTCCACACATAATTCAAACCATCATTACTACATCATTCCACACATCATTCCACACATCATTCCACACATCATTCCACGCATCATTCCACATTTCATTTACCGTGTCATTCCATGCATCATTCCACACATCATTCCACACATCATTCCACACAGCATTCCACACATCCTTCCACACATCATTCCAAACCTCATTCCACATCTCATTCCACACCTCATTCCACATATGATTCCACGCATCATTCCACAAATCATTCCAAACCTCATTCCCAAGATCATTCCATACATCATTCCACGCATCATTCCACACTTCATTCTACACATCTTTCCAAACATCATTCCACAGCTCATCCCAAACATCATTCCACACATCATTCCACACCTCATTCCACAACCCATTCACGCATCATTACACACATCAATCCACACATCATTCCATACAGCATTCCACACATCATTCCAAACATCATTTCATACATCATTCCACACATTATTACACACATCATTCCACACATCTTTCCACACATCATTAAAAGATCATTCCATACCTCATTCCACACATCATTCCATAACATTCCACACATCATTACACACATCAATCCACACATCATTCCACACATCATTCCATATATCATTCCAAACATCATTCCACACATCATTTCACACATCATTCCAGATATCATTCTGTACATCATTCTACACATCATTCCACACATCATTCCAAACATCATTTCTCACATCATTCCACACATCATTCAATACGTCATTCCACATATCGTTCCTCACATCATGCCACACATCATTCCACATCTCATTCCACACATCATGGCATAACATTCCTCACATCATTACACACGTCAATCCACACATCATTCCAAACAAGATTCCAAATATTATCCACTCCTGATTCCACATATCATTCCACGCAGCATTCCACATCTTATTCCACACCTCGTTCCACATATCATTCCACACATCTTTCCACACTTCATTCCACACATCATTCCTCACCTCATTCCACACATCATTCCACACATCAATCAATACAACATTCCACATATCATTTCGCACATCATTCCACGCATCATTCCACATCTCATTCCACACATCATTCCACACATCATTCCACATCTCATTCCACACCTCGTTCCACACATCATTCCACGCATCTTTCCACACTTCATGCCACACATCATTCCTCAATTCATTCCAAACATCATTCCACACATCATTCAAAACATCATTCCACATATCATTCCACACATCATTCCACGCATCATTCCACATCTCATTCCACACTAAATTCCACACAGCATTCCACACCTCATTTCACACCTCGTTCCACACATCATTAAACACATCTTTCCACACAACATTCCACACATCATTCCACACATCATTCCACACATCATTCCACACATCTTTCCACACTTCGTTCCACACTTCATTCCACACATCATTCTACACATCATTCAACGCACCATTCCAACTTTCATTTACCGCATCATTCCATTCAATATTCCACACATCATTCCACACATCATTCCACGCATCATTCCACACAGCATTCCACACATCATACCAAACCTCATTCCAAAGCTCATTCCACACCTCATTCCACATAACATTCCACACCTCATTCCACAACTGATTGCACACATCATTCCACAAAACATTCCTACACATCATTGAACACATCTTTCCACACTTCATTCCTCACCTCATTCCACACATTATTCCACACATCATTCAACACATCATTCCACATATCATTCCACATCACATTCCACACATCATTCCACATATCATTCCACACATCATTCCACAAATCATTCCACACATCATTCCACATATCATTCCACACATCAATCCACAAATCATTCCACACATCATTCCACATTTCATTTACCGCGTCATTCCATACATCATTCCGCACATCATTCCACACATCATTCCACACAGCATTCCACACAGCATTCCACACATCATTCCACACATCATTCCAAAGCTCATTCCACATCTCATTCCACACCTCCTTCCACATATGATTCCATGCAGCATTCCACACATCATTCCACTATCATTCCAAACCTCATTCCAAAGATCATTCCACACCTCATTCCACATAACATTCCACACCGCATTCCACAACTCATTGCACACATCATTCCACAAAACATTCCACACATCATTGCACACATCTTTGCACACATCATTTCAAACCACATTCAGTACCTCATTCCACTCATAATTCCAAACATCATTACATACATTATTGCAAACATCATTCCACACATCATTCCACACATTATTAAACACCTCATCCAACACATCATTCCAAACCTCATTCCCAACTCATTCCACACATCATTCCACTCATCTTTCAACACATCATTCCACATCTCATACCACACATCAGTCCATACCTCATTCCACATCTCATTCCACACATCATTCACTCATCATTTCACACATCATTCCACATCTCATTCCACACATCATTCCACACAGCTTTCTACACCTCATTTCACACCTCGTTCCACACATCATTAAACGCATCATTCCAAACAACATTCCACACATCATTCAAGCCATCATTCCACACATCATTCCACACATTTTTCCACACTTCATTCCACACTTCATTCCACGCATCATTCCACACATCATTCCACACATCATTCCAAACCTCATTCCAAAGCTCATTCCACATCTCATTCCACATAACATTCCACACCTCATTCCACAACTCATTGCACACATCATTCCACAAAACATTCCTACACATCATTGAACACAACTTTCCACACTTCATTCCTCAGCTCATTCCAACATTATTCCACTCATCATTCAACACATCATTCCACATATCATTCCACACATCATTCCACGCATCATTGCACATCTCATTCCACACATCATTTCACACATCATTCCACACCACATTTCACACATCTTAACACACTTCATTCCACACATCATTCCACACATCATTCCAAACCTCATTCCACAACTCATTCCTCACCTTATTCCACATATGATTCCACGCATCATTCCAGTCAACATTGCACAAATCATTCCACACCTCATTCCAAATATTATTCCACACATCATTCCACAAAACATTCCACACATCATTGCACACATCCTTGCACACATCATTCCACACCACAATCAGCACCTCATTCCACACATAATTCAAAACATCATTACATACATCATTCCACACATCATTCCACACATCATTCCACACATCTTTCCACACTTCATTCCACACATCATTCCTTACCTCATTCCACACATCATTCCACACATCAATCAATACAACATTCCACATATCATTTCACACATCATTCCACGCATCATTCCACATCTCATTCCACACATCATTCTGCACAACATTCCACACATCATTCCACACACCATTCCACATTTCATTTACCGCGTCATTGCATACATCATTCCACACATCATTCCACACATCATTCCACACAGCATTCCACACAGCATTCCACATCTCATTCCACACCTCCTTCCACATATGATTCCACGCAGCATTCCACACATCATTCCACTATCATTCCAAACCTCATTCCAAAGATCATTCTACACAACATTCCACACATCATTCCACACTTCATTCTACACATCATTCCAAACATCATTTCACAGCTCATTCCAAACATCATTCCACACATCATTCCACACCTCATTCCACAACCCATTCACGCATCATTACACACATCAATCCACACATCATTCCACACATCATTCCACACATCATTCCAAACATCATTCCATACATCATTCCACACATTATTACACACATCATTCCACACATCTTTCCACACATCATTGACAGATCATTCCATAACTCTATCCACACATCATTCCATAACATTCCACACAACATTACACACATCAATCCACACATCATTCCACACATCATTCCACATATCATTCCAAACATCATTCCATACATCATTCCACACATCATTCCAGATATCATTCGGTACATCATTCCACACATCATTTAATACATCATTCTACACATCATTCCACACATCATTCCAAACATCATTCCTCACATCATTCCACACATCATTCAATACATCATTCCACATATCGTTCCTCACATCATGCCACACATCATTCCACACCTCATTCCACACATCATGGCATAACATTCCTCACATCATTACACACGTCAATCCACACATCATTCCAAACAGGATTCCAAATATTATCCACTCCTCATTCCACATAACATTCCACGCAGCATTCCACATCTTATTCCACACCTCGTTCCACATATCATTCCACACATCTTTCCAAACTTCATTCCACACATCAATCAATACAACATTCCACATATCATTTCACACATCATTCCACGCATCATTCCACATCTCATTCCACAAATCATTCCACACAACATTCCACAACTCATTTCACACCTCGTTCCACACATCATTAAACACATCTTTCCACACAAAATTCCACACATCATTCCACACATCATTCCACACAAAATTCCACGCATCATTCCACATCTCATTCCACACATCATTTCATACATCATTCCACAGCAAATTTCACACATCTTTCCACACTTCATTCCACACATCATTCCACACATCATTCCACACACCTTTCCACATTTCATTTACTGTGTCATTCCATACATCATTCCACACATCATTTCACACATCATTCCACACATCATTCCACACGTCATTCCACATATGATTCCACGCATCATTCCACTCAACATTCCACAAATCATTCCAACCTCATTCCAAATATCATTCCACACATCATTCCACAAAACATTCCACACGTCATTGCACACATCTTTGCACACATCATTCCACACCACAATCAGCACCTCATTCCACACATATTTCAAAACATCATTACATACATCATTCCACACATCATTCCAAACAACATTCCACACATCATTCACACCTCATTCCACATATCATTCCACGCATCATTCCTCATCTCATTCCACACCTCGTTCCAAATATCATTCCACACATCTTTCCACACTTCATTCCACACATCATTCCTCACCTCATTCCACACATCATTCCACACATCATTCCACACACCATTCCACATTTCATTTACCGTGTCATTGCATACATTATTCCACACATCATTCCTCACATCATTCCACACATCATTTACACAACATTCCACACTTCATTCCACACATCATTCCAAACCTCATTTCACATCTCATTCCACACCTCATTCCACATATGATTCCACGCATCATTCCACACATCATTCCACAAATCATTCCAAACCTCATTCCAAAGATCATTGCACACATCATTCCACAAAACATTCCTCACATCATTGCACACATCTTTGCACACATCAATCCACACCACATTCAGCACCTCATTCCATACATAATTCAAAACATCATTACATACATCATTCCACACATCATTCCACACATCATTCCAAACATCGTTCCACTCCTCATTCCACACAACATTCCATAACATTCTACAGATCATTACACACATCAATCCACACATCATTCCAAACAACATTCCATATATCATTCACACCTCATTTCACATATCATTCCACGCATCATTCCACATCTCATTCCACACCTCGTTCCACATATCATTCCACACATCTTTCCACACATCATTCCACACATCATTCAATACAACATTCCACATATCATTCCACACATCATTCCACGCATCATTCCACATCTCATTCCACACATCATTCCACACATCATTCCTCAACTCATTTCACACCTCGTTCCACACATCATTAAAGAGATCTTTCCACACAACATTCCACACATCAATCCACACATCATTCCACACATCATTCGACACATCATTCCACACACCATTCCACATTTCATTTACCGCGTCATTCCATACATCATTCCACACATCATTCCACACATCATTCCACACAGCATTCCACACAGCATTCCACACATCATTCCACACATCATTCCACGCATCATTCCACACATCATTCCACTCTCATTCCAAAGATCATTCCACACCACATTCAACATAACATTCCGCACCTCATTCCACAACTCATTCCACACATCATTCCACAAAACATTCCACACTTCATTCAACACATCATTCCAAACATCATTCCACACATCATTTCACAGCTCATTCCACAACACATTCACGCATCATTACACACATCATTTCACACCTTATTCCGCACATCATACCACACATCATTCCACACATCATTCCAAACGTCATTCCACACAACATTCCAAATATCATCCACTCCTCATTCCACATATCATTCCACGCATCATTGCACATCTCATTCCACACATCATTCGACACCTCATTCCACACGTCATTTCACACCTCATTCCACACATCATTCCACATAGCATTTCACACATCATGCCACACATCATTAAACAGATCTTTCCACACAACATTCCACACATCATACCACACATCATTCCACACACCATTCCACATTTAATTTACCGCGTCATTCCATACATCATTCCACACATCATTCCACACATCATTCCACACAGCATTCCACACAGCATTCCACACAGCATTCCACACATCATTCCACACATCATTCCAAAGCTCATTCCACATCTCATTCCACATATGATTCCACGCATCATTCCACTCTCATTCCAAAGATCATTCCACACCACATTCCACTTAACATTCCACACCTCATTCCACAACTCATTCCACACATCATTCCACAAAACATTCCACACTTCATTCAACACATCATTCCAAACATCATTCCACACCTCATTCCAAACATCATTCCACACATCATGCCACACCTCATTCCACAACTCATTCACGCATCATTACACACATCATTTCACACCTCATTCCGCACATCATTCCACACATCATTCCACACATCATTCCAAACGTCATTCCACACAACATTCCAAATATCATCCACTCCTCATTCCACATATCATTCCACGCATCATTGCACATCTCATTCCACACATCATTCGACACCTCATTCCACACGTCATTTCACACCACATTCCACACATCATTCCACATAGCATTTCACACATCATTCCACACATCATTCAACACCTCATTCCACACATCATTCTACACATCATTCCAAACATCATTCCACACCTCATTCAACATATCATTCCACGCATCATTCCACACATCATTCCACACATCATTCCACATATCATTCCACACATCATTCTACACATCATTCCACATAACATTTCACACATCATTCCATACATCATTCCACAAGACATTCCACACAAAATTCCACACATCGTTCCACACCTCATTCCACACATCATTCCATACATCATTCCTCACCTCATTCCACAAATCATTACACACATCATTCCACAGATCATTCCACACAACCTTCCACGCATCATTCCACACCACATTCCACACCTCATTCCACACATAATTCAAAACATCATTGCATACATCATTTCACACATCATTCCACACTTCATTCCAAACCTCATTCCACACATCATTCCACACATCATTCCACACATAATTCTACACTTCATTCCACATGTCATTCCACACCTCATTCCACATATCATTCCACACATCATTCCAAACATCATTCCACATCATATTCCACATAACATTCCACACATCATTCCACACATCATTCCTCACCTCATTCCACACATCATTCCACACATCATTCCACACAGCATTCCACACATCATTCCACACTTCATTCCACACATCGTTCCTCACCTCATTCCACACATCATTCCACACATCATTGTACACACCATTCCACACATCAATCCACACATCATTCCACACATCAGTCCATAGCTCATTCCACACATCATTGCACACCTCATTCCACACATCATTCCATACAGCATTCCACACATCATTCCACACATCATTCCAAACATCAGTCCGCACATCATTCCTTACATCATTCCAAACATCATTCCACATCACATTCCACATAACATTCCACACATCATTCCTCACATCATTCCTCACCTCATTCCACACATCATTCCACACATCATTCCACACATCTTACCACACTTCATTCCACACATCAGTCCTCACCTCATTCCACACATCATTCCACACATCGTTGAAGACATCATTCCTCACATCATTCCACACATCATTCCACGCATCATTCCACACCACATTCCACACCGCATTCCACACATAATTCAAAACATCTTTGCATACATCATTCCATACATCATTCCACACATCATTTCAAACCTCATTCCACACATCATTCCACACATCATTCCACACGTCATTCTACACATCATTCCACATGTCATTCCACACCTCATTCCACACATCATTCCACACGTCATTCTACAAATCATTCCACACATGATTCCACAACTCATTCCAGACATCATTCCAAACATAATTCCAAACAACATTCAACACATCATTCCACGCATCATTCCACACATCATTCTACTACATTCCACACATCATTCCACACATCAGTCCACACACCAGTCCATACCACATTCCACATCTCATTCCACACATCATTCCACACATCATTTCACACGTCATTCCACACATCATTCCAAACATCTATCCAGATATCATTCCACACATCATTCCACACATCATTCCTCAACTCATTCCACACATCATTCCACACATCATTCAATATATCATTCCACATATCTTTCCACACATCATTCCACACATCATTTCACACATCATTCCACACAGCATTCCACACATCATTCCACACTTCATTCCACACATCGTTCCTCACCTCATTCCACACATCATTCCACACATCATTCAATACATCATTCTACATATCATTCCACACATCATTCCACACATCATTTCACACATAATTCCACACAGCATTACACACATCATTCCAAACTTCATTCCACATATCGTTCCTCACCTCATTCCACACATCATTCCAAACATCATTCAATACATCATTCCACATAACATTCCACACATCATTACACACATCAATCCACACATCATTGCAAACAACATTCCAAATATCATCCACTCCTCATTCCACATATTATGCCACACATCACTCCACACATCTTTCCACACACCTTACCACAATTCATTCCACACATCAGTACTCATCTCATTCCACACATCATTCCACAAATCATTGAAGACATCGTTCCTCACATCATTCCACACATCATTCCACGCTTCAAAGCACCACACATTCTGCACATCATTCCACATATCATTCCACACCTCATTCCACACCTCGTTCCACACATCATTCCACACATCTTGCCAGACAACATTCCATCCATCATTCCACACATCATTCCACACTTCATTCCACAGCTCATTCCACATCGCCTTCCACAACTCATTCCACATATCATTCCACGTATCATTCCACACATCATTCCTCACCTCATTTCCAACATCATTCCACACATCATTCAATACATCATTCCAAATATAAATCCACAAATCATTCCACACATCATTCCACGCTTCATTCCAAACAGCATGCAACACATCATTGCATACATCATTCCACACCTCATTCAACATATCATACCACTCATTATTCCACACAGCATTCCAAATATCATTCCACACCTCATTCCACATCTCATACCACACACCATTCCACTCCTCATTCCACACATCATTCCACGCATCATTCCAAACAGCATGCAACACATCATTGCATACATCATTCCACACCTCATTCAACACATCATACCACTCATCATTCCACACAGTATTCCAAATATCATTCCACACCTCATTCCACATCTCATACCACACACCATTCCAGTCCGCATTCCACACCTGATTCCTCACATCATTCCACACATCATCCATATAACATTCGACACCTCATTCCACACATCATTCCAAAACATTTCACACATCATTCCACACATCATTCCAGATATCATTCCACACATCATTCCACTTATCAGTCCATACTTCATTCCACTCCGCATTCCTCATAAAATTTCACGCATCATTCCACACATCATTCCAAGCATCATTACATACAACATTCAGCACAACATTCCAGACGTCAATACCGCAATTCATTCCACATATCATCCCACACCTCATTCCACACATCATTCCACACCTCATTCCACGCATCATTCCATGCATCATTCCATATCCATTCCACAACTCAATAACACATCATTCCACACCTAAATTGCACACGTCATTCCAAACATCATTCCAAGCCTCATTCCACACCTCATTCCACACCTCATTCCACACATCATTCCACACATCATTGCACACACCATTCCACACATCAATCCACACATCATTCCACACATCAGTCCATAGCTCATTCCACACCTCATTGCACACCTCATTCCACACATCATTCCATACAGCATTCCACACATCATTCCACACATCATTCCAAACATCAGTCCGCACATCATTCCACACATCATTCCAAACATCATTCCACATCACATTCCACATAACATTTCACACATCATTCCTCACATCATTCCTCACCTCATTCCACACATCATTCCACACATCATTCCACACCTCTTTCCACACATCTTACCACACTTCATTCCACACATCAGTCATCACCTCATTCCACACATCATTCCACACATCGTTGAAGACATCATTCCTCACATCATTCCACACATCATTCCACGCATCATTCCACACCACATTCCACACCGCATTCCACACATAATTCAAATCATCTTTGCATACATCATTCCATACATCATTCCACACATCATTCCAAACCTCATTCCACACATCATTCCACACATCATTCCAAACGTCATTCTACAAATCATTCCACACATGATTCCACAACACATTCCACACATCATTCCACACATCATTCCAAACAACATTCAACACATCATTCCACGCATCATTCCACACATCATTCTACTACATTCCACACTTCATTCCACACATCAGTCCACACACCAGTCCATACCGCATTCCACATCTCATTCCACACATCATTCCACACATCATTCCACACGTCATTCCACACATCATTCCAAACATCTATCCAGATATCATTCGACACATCATTCCACACATCATTCCAAACATCATTCCACATCACATTCCACATAAAATTCCACACATCATTCCACACATCATTCCTCACCTCATTCCACACATCATTCCACACATCATTCAATATATCATTCCACATATCTTTCCACACATCATTCCACACATCATTTCACACATCATTCCACACAGAATTCCACACATCATTCCACACTTCATTCCACACATCGTTCCTCCTCACCTCATTCCACACATCATTCCACACATCATTCAATACATCATTCTACATATCATTCCACACATCATTCCACACATCATTTCACACATAATTCCACACAGCATTCCACACATCATTCCACACTTCATTCCACATATCGTTCCTCACCTCATTCCACACATCATTCCAAACATCATTCAATACATCATTCCACATAACATTCCACACATCATTACACACATCAATCCACACATCATTGCAAACAACATTCCAAATATCATCCACTCCTCATTCCACATATCATTCCACACATCACTCCACACATCTTTCCACACATTTTACCACAATTCATTCCACACATCAGTCCTCACCTCATTCCACACATCATTCCACACATCATTGAAGACATCGTTCCTCACATCATTCCACACATCATTCCACGCATCATTCCACCACTCATTCCACACATCATTCCACATATCATTCCACACCTCATTCCACACCCCGTTCCACACATCATTCCACACATCTTGCCAGACAACATTCCAGCCATCATTCCACACATCATTCCACACTTCATTCCACAGCTCATTCCACATCGCCTTCCACAACTCATTCCACATATCATTCCACACATCATTCCACGCATCATTCCAAACAGCATGCAACACATCATTGCATACATCATTCCACACTTCATTCAACATATCATACCACTCATTATTCCACACAGCATTCCAAATATCATTCCACACCTCATTCCACATCTCATACCACACACCATTCCACTCCTCATTCCACACATCATTCCACGCATCATTCCAAACAGCATGCAACACATCATTGCATACATCATTCCACACCTCATTCAACACATCATACCACTCATCATTCCACACAGTATTCCAAATATCATTCCACACCTCATTCCACATCTCATACCACACACCATTCCAGTCCGCATTCCACACCTCATTCCTCACATCATTCCACACATCATCCACATAACATTCGACACCTCATTCCACACATCATTCCAAAACATTCCACACATCATTCCACACATCATTCCAGATATCATTCCACACATCATTCCACTTATCAGTCCATACTTCATTCCACTCCGCATTCCTCATAAAATTTCACGCATCATTCCACACATCATTCCACACATCAGTCCATAGCTCATTCCACACCTCATTGCACACCTCATTCCACACATCATTCCATACAGCATTCCACACATCATTCCACACATCATTCCAAACATCAGTCCGCACATCATTCCATACTTCATTCCAGATATCATTCGGCACATCATTCCACACATCATTCCACACTTCATTCCACGCAACATTCCTCACCGAATTCCACTCATCATTCCACACATCATTCAATACATAATTCCACATAACATTCCACACATCAATCCACACATCATTCCACACTTCATTCTACACATCATTCCTCACCTCATTCCACTCATCATTCCACATAGCATTCAATACATCATTCCACATATCATTCCACGCAGCTTTACACACACCATTGCACACATCATTCCACACATCATTCTTCACCTCATTCCACTCATCATTCCACACAGCATTCAATACATCATTCCACATATCATTCCACACAACATTCCAAATATCATCCACTCCTCATTCCACATATAATTCCACGCATCATTCCACATCTCATTCCACACATCATTCCAAACATCATTCCACACCTCATTCCACATAACATTCCACACATCACTCCACACATCATTCCACACATCATTCCAGATATCATTCGTCAGATCATTCCATACATCATTCCAGATATCATTCGACACATAATTCGACAGATCATTCCACACATCATTCCACAACATTCCACACTTCATTCCACACATCATTTCACAAATCAGTCCATACCTCATTCTACACCTCATTCTACACATCATTCCACACATCATTCCACACATCATTCCACACCTCATACCACATAACATTCCACACATCATTTCTCACCTCATTCCACACATCTTCCCACACTTCATTCCACACATCATTCCACACAGCATTACATACACCATTCCACATTTCATTCCACGCGTCATTCCATACTTCATTCCACACATCAATCCACTCATCATTCCACACTTTATTCCACACACCATTCCACACATCATTCCACACATCATTCCACACCTCATTCCACATCTCATTCCACACCTCATTCCACACATCATTCCACAAATCATTGCACGCATCCTTCCACTCATCATTCCACACATCATTCTGCACCACATTCCGCACCTCATTCCACAACTCATTCCACACAACATTACATACATCATTCAACACATCATTCCACACTTCATTCCACACTTCATTCTACACATCATTCCAAACATCATTCCACACCTCATTCCACACATCATTCCACACATCATTCCACACCTCATTCCACAACTCATTCACACATCATTGAAGACATCATTTCTCATATCATTCCACACATCATTCCACGCATCATTCCACCACTCATTCCACACATGTTTCCACATATCATTCCTCACCTCATTCCACACCTCGTTCCACACATCATTCCACACATCTTGCCATACAACATTCCAGCGAACATTCCACACATCTTTCCACACTTCATTCCACACCTCATTCCACATCGCCTTCCACACCCCATTCCACATATCATTCCACAAATCATTCCACAAATCATTGCAAACATCATTCCACACATCATTCCACACATCATTCTACACCACATTACGCACCTCATTCCACAACTAATTCCACACAACATTCCAAACATCATTCAACACATCATTCCACACTTAATTCAATGCATCATTCCAAATATATATCCACAACTCATTCCACACATCATTCCACACATCTTTCCACACAGCATGCAACACATCGTTGCATACATCATTCCACACATCAATTCACACCTTATTCAACACATCATACCACACATCATTCCACAAAGCATTCCAAATATCATTCCACAAATCATTCCACACCTCATTCCACACATCATTCAACAACATTCCACACATCATTCCACACATCTTTCCACACATCATTCCACAAATCCTTCAATACAACATTCCACGTATCATTCCACACATCATTCCACGCATCATTCCACATCTCATTCCACACATCATTCCACACATCATTCCACAACTCATTTCACACCTCGTTCCACACATCATTAAACAGATCTTTCCACACAACATTCCACACATCATTCCACACATCATTCCACACATCATTCCACAACTCATTTCACACCTCGTTCCACACATCATTAAACAGATCTTTCCACACAACATTCCACACATCATTCGACACATCATTCCACACACCATTCCACATTTCATTTACCGCGTCATTCCACACATCATTCGACACATCATTCCACACATCATTCCACACAGCATTCCACACAGCATTCCACACAGCTTTCCACACATCATTCCACACATCATTCCAAAGCTCATTCCACATCTCATTCCACATATGATTCCAAGCATTATTCCACACATCATTCCACCATCATTCCACACCTCATTCCAAACATCATTCCACAACGCATTCACACATCATTCCACACATCAATCCACACATCATTCCACACATCATTCCACACATCATTCCAAACGTCATTCCAAACAACATTCCAAAAATCATCCACTCCTCATTCTACATATCATTCCACGCATCATTGCACGTCTAATTCCACACATCATTCGACACATCATTCCACCCGTCATTTCACACCTCATTCCACACATCATTCCATATAGCATTTCACACATCATTCCACACATCATTCAACACCTCTCTCCACACATCATTCTACACCTCATTCCACATGTCATTCTACGCATCATTCCAAACATCATTCCACACCTCATTCAACATATCATTCCACACATCATTCCATACATCATTCCTCAAGACATTCCACACAACATTCCACAGATCATTCCACACATCATTCCACGCATCATTCCACACCACATTCCACACCTCATTCCACACATAATTCAAAACATCTTTCCATACATCATTCCACACATCATTCCACACATCATTGCAAACCTCATTCCACACATCATTCCACACATCATTCCACACGTCATTCTACACGTCATTCCACATGTCATTCCACACCTCATTCCACACATCATTCCACACGTCATTCTACAAATCATTCCACACTTGATTCCACAACTCATTCCATACATCATTCCACACATCATTCCAAACAACGTTCAACACATCATTCCACACATCATTCCACACACCAGTCCATACCGCATTCCACATCTCATTCCATACATCATTCCACACATCATTCCAAACGTCATTCCACACATCATTCCAAACATCTATCCAGATATCATTCGACACATCATTTCACATCATTCCAAACATCATTCCACATCACATTCCACATAACATTCCACACAGCATTCCACACAGCATTCCACAAATCATTCCACACATCATTCCACACATCATTCAATACATCATTCCACATAACATTCCACACATCATTACACACATCAATCCACACATCATTCCAAACAACATTCCTAATATTATCCTCTCCTTTTTCCACATATCATTCCACACATCATTCCACACATATTTCCACACATCTTACCACACTTCATTCCACACCTCAGTCCTCACCTCATTCCACACATCATTCCACACATCATTCCACACATCATTCCAAACCCCATTACAAACTTCATTCCACATAACATTTCTCCACATCATTCCACACATCATTCCACACATAATTCCACACATCATTCCAAACCTCATTCCACACATCATCCCAAACGTCATTCAACATGTCATCACAAACCTCATTCCACACATCCTTCCACACATCATTGCACACCTCATTCCACACATCATTCCACATATCATTCCACACATCAATCCACACATCATTCCACACCTCATTCCACATATCACTCCACACATCATTCCACTGATCATTCCTCACATCATTCCACAAATCATTCCACACATCATTCCACACCTCATTCCACACCTCATTCCACAGATCATTCCAAACCTAATTCCACCATCATTGCACAACTCTTCTACACGATATTCCACACCTCATTCCAGACAACATTCCACACATCATTACAAACCTCATTCCACGCATCATTCCACTCGTCATTTCACACATCATTCCAGACATCACTCCACACATCATTCCACACATCATTCCAGATATATTTCGTCAGATCATTCCATACATCATTCCAGATATCATTCGACACAAAATTCGAATGATCATTCCACACATTATTCCACAACATTCCACACTTCATTCCACACATCATTCCACAAATCACTCCATACCTCATTCGACACCTCATTCCACACATCATTCCAAACATCATTCCACACCTCATACCACATAACATTCCACACATCATTCCACACTTCATTCCAAACTTTATTCCACACATCGTTCCTCATCTCATTCCACACATCTTCCCACACTTCATTCCACACATCATTCCACACAGCATTACATACACCATTCCACATTTCATTCCACGCGTCATTCCATACTTCATTCCACACATCAATCCACTCATCATTCCACACATCATTCTGCACCACATTCCGCACCTCATTCCACAACTCATTCCACACAACATTACATACATCATTCAACACATCATTCCACACTTCATTCCACACTTCATTCTACACATCATTCCAAACATCATTCCACACCTCATTCCACACATCATTCCACACATCATTCCACACCTCATTCCACAACTCATTCACACATCATTGAAGACATCATTTCTCATATCATTCCACACATCATTCCACGCATCATTCCACCACTCATTCCACACATGTTTCCACATATCATTCCTCACCTCATTCCACACCTCGTTCCACACATCATTCCACACATCTTGCCATACAACATTCCAGCGAACATTCCACACATCTTTCCACACTTCATTCCACACCTCATTCCACATCGCCTTCCACACCCCATTCCACATATCATTCCACAAATCATTCCACAAATCATTGCAAACATCATTCCACACATCATTCCACACATCATTCTACACCACATTACGCACCTCATTCCACAACTAATTCCACACAACATTCCAAACATCATTCAACACATCATTCCACACTTAATTCAATGCATCATTCCAAATATATATCCACAACTCATTCCACACATCATTCCACACATCTTTCCACACAGCATGCAACACATCGTTGCATACATCATTCCACACATCAATTCACACCTTATTCAACACATCATACCACACATCATTCCACAAAGCATTCCAAATATCATTCCACAAATCATTCCACACCTCATTCCACACATCATTCAACAACATTCCACACATCATTCCACACATCTTTCCACACATCATTCCACAAATCCTTCAATACAACATTCCACGTATCATTCCACACATCATTCCACGCATCATTCCACATCTCATTCCACACATCATTCCACACATCATTCCACAACTCATTTCACACCTCGTTCCACACATCATTAAACAGATCTTTCCACACAACATTCCACACATCATTCCACACATCATTCCACACATCATTCCACAACTCATTTCACACCTCGTTCCACACATCATTAAACAGATCTTTCCACACAACATTCCACACATCATTCGACACATCATTCCACACACCATTCCACATTTCATTTACCGCGTCATTCCACACATCATTCGACACATCATTCCACACATCATTCCACACAGCATTCCACACAGCATTCCACACAGCTTTCCACACATCATTCCACACATCATTCCAAAGATCATTCCACATCTCATTCCACATATGATTCCAAGCATTATTCCACACATCATTCCACCATCATTCCACACCTCATTCCAAACATCATTCCACACATCTTTCCAAACCTCATTCCACAACGCATTCACACATCATTCCACACATCAATCCACACATCATTCCACACATCATTCCACACATCATTCCAAACGTCATTCCAAACAACATTCCAAAAATCATCCACTCCTCATTCTACATATCATTCCACGCATCATTGCACATCTCATTCCACACATCATTCGACACATCATTCCACCCGTCATTTCACACCTCATTCCACACATCATTCCATATAGCATTTCACACATCATTCCACACATCATTCAACACCTCTCTCCACACATCATTCTACACCTCATTCCACATGTCATTCTACGCATCATTCCAAACATCATTCCACACCTCATTCAACATATCATTCCACACATCATTCCATACATCATTCCTCAAGACATTCCACACAACATTCCACAGATCATTCCACACATCATTCCACGCATCATTCCACACCACATTCCACACCTCATTCCACACATAATTCAAAACATCTTTCCATACATCATTCCACACATCATTCCACACATCATTGCAAACCTCATTCCACACATCATTCCACACATCATTCCACACGTCATTCTACACGTCATTCCACATGTCATTCCACACCTCATTCCACACATCATTCCACACGTCATTCTACAAATCATTCCACACTTGATTCCACAACTCATTCCATACATCATTCCACACATCATTCCAAACAACGTTCAACACATCATTCCACACATCATTCCACACACCAGTCCATACCGCATTCCACATCTCATTCCATACATCATTCCACACATCATTCCAAACGTCATTCCACACATCATTCCAAACATCTATCCAGATATCATTCGACACATCATTTCACATCATTCCAAACATCATTCCACATCACATTCCACATAACATTCCACACAGCATTCCACACAGCATTCCACAAATCATTCCACACATCATTCCACACATCATTCAATACATCATTCCACATAACATTCCACACATCATTACACACATCAATCCACACATCATTCCAAACAACATTCCTAATATTATCCTCTCCTTTTTCCACATTTCATTCCACACATCATTCCACACATATTTCCACACATCTTACCACACTTCATTCCACACCTCAGTCCTCACCTCATTCCACACATCATTCCACACATCATTCCACACATCATTCCAAACCCCATTACAAACTTCATTCCACATAACATTTCTCCACATCATTCCACACATCATTCCACACATAATTCCACACATCATTCCAAACCTCATTCCACACATCATCCCAAACTTCATTCAACATGTCATCACAAACCTCATTCCACACATCCTTCCACACATCATTGCACACCTCATTCCACACATCATTCCACATATCATTCCACACATCAATCCACACATCATTCCACACCTCATTCCACATATCACTCCACACATCATTCCACTGATCATTCCTCACATCATTCCACAAATCATTCCACACATCATTCCACACCTCATTCCACACCTCATTCCACAGATCATTCCAAACCTCATTCCACCATCATTGCACAACTCATTCTACACGATATTCCACACCTCATTCCAGACAACATTCCACACATCATTACAAACCTCATTCCACGCATCATTCCACTCGTCATTTCACACATCATTCCAGACATCACTCCACACATCATTCCACACATCATTCCAGATATATTTCGTCAGATCATTCCATACATCATTCCAGATATCATTCGACACAAAATTCGACAGATCATTCCACACATTATTCCACAACATTCCACACTTCATTCCACACATCATTCCACAAATCACTCCATACCTCATTCGACACCTCATTCCACACATCATTCCAAACATCATTCCACACCTCATACCACATAACATTCCACACATCATTCCACACTTCATTCCAAACTTTATTCCACACATCGTTCCTCATCTCATTCCACACATCTTCCCACACTTCATTCCACACATCATTCCACACAGCATTACATACACCATTCCACATTTCATTCCACGCGTCATTCCATACTTCATTCCACACATCAATCCACTCATCATTCCACACTTTATTCCACACACCATTCCACACATCATTCCACACATCATTCCACACCTCATTCCACATCTCATTCCACACCTCATTCCACACATCATTCCATAAATCATTGCACGCATCCTTCCACTCATCATTCCACACATCATTCTGCACCACATTCCGCACCTCATTCCACAACTCATTCCACACAACATTACATACATCATTCAACACATCATTCCATACTTCATTCCACACTTCATTCTACACATCATTCCAAACATCATTCCACACCTCATTCCACACATCATTCCACACATCATTCCACACATCATTCCACACCTCATTCCACAACTCATTCACACATCATTGAAGACATCATTTCTCATATCATTCCACACATCATTCCACGCATCATTCCACCACTCATTCCACACCTGATTCCACATATCATTCCTCACCTCATTCCACACCTCGTTCCACACATCATTCCACACATCTTGCCATACAACATTCCAGCGAACATTCCACACATCTTTCCACACTTCATTCCACACCTCATTCCACATCGCCTTCCACACCCCATTCCACATATCATTCCACACATCATTCCACAAATCATTGCAAACATCATTCCACACATCATTCCACACATCATTCTACACCACATTACGCACCTCATTCCACAACTAATTCCACACAACATTCCAAACATCATTCAACACATCATTCCACACTTAATTCAATGCATCATTCCAAATATAAATCCACAACTCATTCCACACATCATTCCACACATCAATCCACACCTCATTCAACACATCATACCACACATCATTCCACAAAGCATTCCAAATATCATTCCACACCTCATTCCATATCTCATACCACACATCATTCAACAACTCATTCCACACATCATTCCACACATCATTCTACATAGCATTCCACAAATCATTCCACACCTCATTCCACACATCATTCAACAACATTCCACACATCATTCTACACATCAATCCACACATCATTCCACAAATCCTTCAATACAACATTCCACATATCATTCCACACATCATTTCACGCATCATTCCACATCTCATTCCACACATCATTCCACACATCATTCCACAACTCATTTCACACCTCGTTCCACACATCATTAAACAGATCTTTCCACACAACATTCCACACATCATTCGGCACATCATTCCACACACCATTCCACATTTCATTTACCGCGTCATTCCACACATCATTCGACACATCATTCCACACATCATTCCACACAGCATTCCACACAGCATTCCACACAGCATTCCGCACATCATTCCACACATCATTCCAAAGCTCATTCCACATCTCATTCCACATATGATTCCAAGCATCATTCCACACATCATTCCACTATCATTCCAAAGATCATTCCACACCTCATTCCACATAACATTCCACACCTCATTCCACAACTCATTGCACACATCATTCCACAAAACATTCCACATTTCATTCAACACATCATTCCACCATCATTCCACACCTCATTCCAAACATCATTCCACACATCATTCCAAACCTCATTCCACAACGCATTCACGCATCATTCCACACATCAATCCACACATCATTCCACACATCATTCCACACATCATTCCAAACGTCATTCCAAACAACATTCCAAATATCATCCACTCCTCATTCTACATATCATTCCACGCATCATTGCACGTCTCATTCCACACATCATTCGACACATCATTCCACACGTCATTTCACACCTCATTCCACACATCATTCCATATAGCATTTCACACGTCATTCCACACATCATTCAACACCTGTCTCCACACATCATTCCACACCTCATTCCACATATCATTCTACGCATCATTCCAAACATCATTCCACACCTAATTCAACATATCATTCCACACATCATTCCATACATCATTCCACAAGACATTCCACACAACATTCCACAGATCATTCCACACATCATTCCACGCATCATTCCACACCACATTCCACACCTCATTCCACACATAATTCAAAACATCTTTCCATACAACATTCCACACATCATTCCACACATCATTCCAAACCTCATTCCACACATCATTCCACACATCATTCCACACATCATTCCACACACCAGTCCATACCGCATTCCACATCTCATTCCACACATCATTCCACACATCATTCCAAACGTCATTCCACACATCATTCCAAACATCTATCCAGATATCATTCGACACATCATTCCACACATCATTCCAAACATCATTCCACATCTCATTCCACATTACATTCCATACATCATTCCACACATCATTCCTCACCTCATTCCACACACCATTCCACACATCATTTAATATATCATTCCACATATCTTTCCACACATCATTCCACACATTATTTCACACATCATTCCACACAGCATTCCACACATCATTCCACACTTCATTCCACACATCGTTCGTCAGCTCATTCCACACATCATTCCACACATCATTCAATACATCATTCTACATATCATTCCACACATCATTCCACACATCATTTCACACATCATTCCACACAGCTTTCCACACAGCATTCCACAAATCATTCCACACTTCATTCCAAACATCGTTCCTCACCTCATTCCACACATCATTCCAAACATCATTCAATACATCATTCCACATAACATTCCACACATCATTACACACATCAATCCACACATCATTCAAACAACATTCCTAATATTATCCACTCCTCATTCCACATATCATTCCACACATCATTCCACACATATTTCCACACATCTTACCACACTTCATTCCACACATCAGTCCTCACCTCATTCCACTCATCAATCCACACATCATTGAAGACATCATTCCTCACATCATTTCACACATCATTCCACGCATCATTCCACCACTCATTCCACACATCATTCCACATATCATTCCACACCTCATTCCACACCTCGTTCCAAACTTCATTCCACACATCTTGCCAGACAACATTCCAGCCATCATTCCACACATCATTCCACACTTCATTCCACAGCTCATTCCACATCGACTTCCACAACTCATTCCACATATCATTCCACAAATCATTCCACAAATCATTGCAAACATCATTCCACACATCATTCTAAACCACATTACGCACCTCATTCCAAAACTAATTCCACACAACATTCCAAACATCATTCAACACATCATTCCACACTTAATTCTACACATCATTCCGCACATCATTCCACTCATCAGTCCATACCTCATTCCACCCCTCATTCCTCATAAAATTTCACGCAACATTCCACACATCATTCCAAAGATTATTGCATACATCATTCAACACAACATTCCACACGTCATTACCGCACATCATTCCACACATCATTCCACACCTCATTCCACGCATCATTCCATGCATCATTCCACATCCATTCCACAACTCAATAACACATCATTCCACACCTAAATTGCACACATCATTCCAAACATCATTCCAAGCCTCATTCCACACCTCATTCCACACCTCATTCCACACATCATTCCACACATCTTTGCACACACCATTCCAACATCAATCCACACATCATTCCACACATGAGTCCATATCTCATTCCACACCTCATTGCACACCTCATTCCACACATCATTCCATACAGCATTCCACACATCATTCCACACATCATTCCAAACATCATTCCGCACATCATTCAACACTTCATTCCACGCAACATTCCTCACCGAATTCCACTCATCATTCCACACATCATTCAATAGATAATTCCACATAACATTCCACACATCATTCCACACATCATTCCACACTTCATTCCACACATCATTCCTCACCTCATTCCACTCATCATTCCACATAGCATTCAATACATCATTCCACATATCATTCCACACAGCTTTCCACACACCATTGCACACATCATTCCACACATCATTCTTCACCTCATTCCACTCATCATTCCACACAGCATTCAATACATCATTCCACATATCATTCCACACAACATTCCAAATATCATCCACTCCTCATTCCACATATAATTCCACGCATCATTCCACAACTCATTCCACACATCATTCCACACATCATTCCACACCTCATACCACATAACATTCCACACAGCACTCCACACATCATTCCACACATCATTCCAGATATCATTCGTCAGATCATTCCATACATCATTCCAGATATCATTCGACACATAATTCGACAGATCATTCCACAACTCATTCCACAACATTCCACACTTCATTCCACACATCATTCCACAAATCAGTCGATATCTCATTCGACACCTCATTCCACACATCATTCCACACATCATTCCACACATCATTCCACACATCATTCCAAACATCATTCCAAACCTCATACCACATAACATTCCACACATCATTCCACACATCATTTCACACTTTATTCCACACATCATTCCTCACCTCATTCCACACATCTTCCCACACTTCATTCCACACATCATTCCACACAGCATTACATACACCATTCCACATTTCATTCCACACCTCATTCCACATATCATTCCACACCTCATTCCACATATCATTCCACACATCATTCCACAAATCATTGCACATATCATTCCACTCATCATTCCACACATCATTCTGCACCACATTCCGCACCTCATTCCACAACTCATTCCACACAACATTCCAAACATCATTCAACACATCATTCCACACTTCATTCTACACATCATTCCAAACATCATTCCACACCTCATTCCACACATCATTCCACACATCATTCCACACCTCATTCCACAACTCATTCACACATCACTGAAGACATCATTCCTCATATCATTCCACACATCATTCCACGCATCATTCCACCACTCATTGCACACATCATTCCACATATCATTCCACACCTCATTCCACACATCATTCCACACATCTTGCTATACAACATTCCAGCGATCATTCCACACATCTTTCCACACTTCATTCAACACCTCATTCCACATCGCCTTCCACACCTCATTCCACATATCATTCCACACAACATTCCACAAATCATTGCAAACATCATTCCACACATCATTCCACACATCATTCTACACCACATTACGCACCTCATTCCACAACTAATTCCACACAACATTCCAAACATCATTCAACACATCATTCCACACTTCATTCTACACATCATTCCGCACCTCATTCCACAACTCATTCGCACATCATTCCACACATCAATCCACACATCATTCCTCGTATGATTCCACACATCTTTCCACACTTAATTCTACACATCATTCCACACGTCATTCAATGCATCAATCCAAATATAAATCCACAACGCATTCCGCACATCATTCCACGCATCATTCCACACAGCATGCAACACATCATTGCATACATCATTCCACACATCAAGCCACACCTCATTCAACACATCATACGACACATCATTTCACAAAGCATGGCAAATATCATTCCACACCTCATTCCATATCTCATACCACACATCATTCAATAACTCATTCCACACATCGTTCCACACATCATTCTACATAGCATTCCACACATCATTCCACACCTCATTCCACATCTCATTCCACACATCGTTCCACACATCATTCCACAACTCATTTCACACCTCGTTCCACACATCATTAATCCGATCTTTCCACACAACATTCCACACATCATTCGACACATCATTCCACACATCATTCCACATTTCATTTACCGCTTCATTCCATACATCATTCGACACATCATTCCACACATCATTCCACACAGCATTCCACACAGCATTCCACACAGCATTCCACACATCATTCCACACATCATTCCAAAGGTCATTCCACATCTCATTCCACATATGATTCCACGCATCATTCCACACATCATTCCACTATCATTCCAAAGATCATTCCAAACCTCATTCCACATAACATTCCACACCTCATTCCACAACTCATTGCACTCATCATTCCACAAAACATTCCACACTTCATTCAACACATCATTCCAAACATCATTCCACACCTCATTCCAAACATCATTCCACACATCATTCCACACCTCATTCCACAACTCATTCACACATCATTCCACACATCAATCCACACATCATTCCACACATCATTCCACACATCATTCCAAACATCATTCCACACCTCATTCCACATAACATTCCACGCATCATTGCACACGTCATTTCACACCTCATTCCGCAAATAATTCCACACATCATTCCACACATCATTCCAAACGACATTCCAAACAACATTCCAAATATCATCCACTCCTCATTCTACATATCATTCCACGCATCATTGCACGTCTCATTCCACACATCATTCGACACATCATTCCACACGTCATTTCACACCTCATTCCACACATCATTCTACGCATCATTCCAAACATCAATCCACACCTCATTCAACATATCATTCCACGCATCATTCCACACATCATTCCACACATCATTCCACATAACATTTCACACATCATTCCATATATCATTCCACAAGACATTCCACACAACATTCCACACATCATTCCACAGATCATTCCACACATCATTCCACGCATCATTCCACACCACATTCTACACCTCATTCCACACAGAATTCAAAACATCATTGCATACATCATTCCACACATCATTCCACACATCATTCCACACATCATTCTACACATTATTCCAAACCTCATTCCACACGTCATTCCACACATCATTCCACACGTCATTCTACACGTCATTCCACATGTCATTCCACACCTCATTCCACACATCATTCCACACGTCATTCTACAAATTATTCCACACATCATTCCATAACTCATTCCAAACATCATTCCAAACATCATTCCAAACAACATTCAACACATCATAAAACGCATCATTCCACACATCATTCCACAACATTCCACACATCATTCCACACATCATTCCACACCTCATTCCACATCGCCTTCCACACCTCATTCCACATATCATTCCACACATCATTCCACAAATCATTGCAAACATCATTCCAGACATCATTCCACACATCATTCTTCACCACATTACGCACCTCATTCCACAACTAATTCCACACAACATTCCAAACATCATTCAACACATCATTCCACACTTCATTCTACACATCATTCCGCACATCATTTCACACATCATTCCACACCTCATTCCACAACTCATTCGCACATCATTCCACACATCAATCCACACATTATTCCTCGTATGATACCACACATCATTCCACACTTAATTCTACACATCATTCCACACGTCATTCAATGCATCATTCCACACAGCATGCAACACAGTATTGCATACATCATTCCACACATCAAGCCACACCTCATTCAACACATCTTACCACACATCATTCCACAAAGCATTCCAAATATCATTCCACACCTCATTCCATATCTCATACCACAGATCATTCAACAACTCATTCCACACCTCATTCCACACATCATTCTACATAGCATTCCACACATCATTCCACACCTCATTCCACATCTCATTCCACACATCGTTCCACACATCATTCCACAACTCATTTCACACCTCGTTCCACACATCATTAAACAGATCTTTCCACACAACATTCCACACATCATTCGACACATCATTCCACACGCCATTCCACATTTCATTTACCGCTTCATTCCATACATCATTCGACACATCATTCCACACAGCATTCCACACAGCATTCCACACAGCATTCCACACAGCATTCCACACATCATTCCACACATCATTCCACACCACATTCCACACCTTATTCCACACATAATTCAAAACATCATTGCATACATCATTCCACACATCATTCCACAGATCATTCCAAACCTCATTCCACACATCATTCCACACATCATTCCACACGTCATTCTACACGTCATTCCACATGTCATTCCACATCTCATTCCACACATCATTCCACACGTCATTCTACAAATTATTCCACACATCATTCCACAACTCATTCCAAACATCATTCCAAACATCATTCCAAACAACATTCAACACATCATTCCACGCATCATTCCACACATCATTTCACAACATTCCACACATCATTCCACACATCATTCCACACACCAGTCCATACCGCATTCCACATCTTATTCCACACATCATTCCACACGTCTTTCCACACATCATTCCAAATATCTATCCAGATATCATTCGACACATCATTCTACACATCATTCCAAACATCATTCCACATCACATTCCACATAACATTCCACACATCATTCCACACATCATTCCTCACCTCATTCCACACATCATTCAACACATCATTCAATAAATCATTCCACATAACTTTCAACGCATCATTCCACACATCATTCCACACATCATTCCACACAGCATTCCACTCATCATTCCACACTTCATTCCACACATCGTTCCTCACCTCATTCCACACATCATTCCACACATCATTCAAAACATCATTCTATATATCATTCCACACATCATTCCACACATCATTTTACACCTCATTCCAGACATCATTCCACACGTCATTCTACAAATTATTCCACACATCATTCCACAACTCATTCCAAACATCATTCCAAACATCATTCCAAACAACATTCAACACATCATTCCACGCATCATTACACACATCATTCCACAACATTCCACACATCATTCCACACATCATTCCACACACCAGTCCATACTGCATTCCACATCTCATTCCACACATCATTCCACACGTCATTCCACACATCATTCCAAACATCTATCCAGATATCATTCGACACATCATTCTACACATCATTCCAAACATCATTCCACATCACATTCCACATAACATTCCACACATCATTCCACACATCATTCCTCACCTCATTCCACACATCATTCCACACATCATTCAATACATCATTCCACATAACTTTCCACACACCATTCCACACATCATTCCACACATCATTCCACACAACATTCCACTCATCATTCCACACTTCATTCCACACATCGTTCCTCACCTCATTCCACACATCATTCCACAACTCATTCCAAACATCATTCCAAACATCATTCCAAACAACATTCAACACATCATTCCACGCATCATTCCACACATCATTTCACAACATTCCACACATCATTCCACACATCATTCCACACACCAGTCCATACCGCATTCCACATCTTATTCCACACATCATTCCACACGTCTTTCCACACATCATTCCAAATATCTATCCAGATATCATTCGACACATTATTCTACACATCATTCCAAACATCATTCCACATCACATTCCACATAACATTCCACACATCATTCCACACATCATTCCTCACCTCATTCCACACATCATTCCACACATCATTCAATATATCATTCCACATAACTTTCAACGCATCATTCCACACATCATTCCACACATCATTCCACACAGCATTCCACTCATCATTCCACACTTCATTCCACACATCGTTCCTCACCTCATTCCACACATCATTCCTCACATCATTCAAAACATCATTCTATATATCATTCCACACATCATTCCACACATCATTCAAAACATCATTCTATATATCATTCCACACATCATTCCACACATCATTTTACACCTCATTCCACACATCATTCCACACGTCATTCTACAAATTATTCCACACATCATTCCACAACTCATTCCAAACATCATTCCAAACATCATTCCAAACAACATTCATCACATCATTCCACGCATCATTCCACACATCATTCCACAACATTCCACACATCATTCCACACATCATTCCACACACCAGTCCATACCGCATTCCACATCTCAATCCACACATCATTCCACACGTCATTCCACACATCATTCCAAACATCTATCCAGATATCATTCGACACATCATTCTACACATCATTCCAAACATCATTCCACATCACATTCCACATAACATTCCACACATCATTCCACACATCATTCCTCACCTCATTCCACACATCATTCCACACATCATTCAATACATCATTCCACATAACTTTCCACACATCATTCCACACATCATTCCACACATCATTCCACACAGCATTCCACTCATCATTCCACACTTCATTCCACACATCGTTCCTCACCTCATTCCACACATCATTCCACACATCATTCAAAACATCATTCTACATATCATTCCACACATCATTCCACACATCATTTTACACATCATTCCACACAGCATTCCACACATCATTCCACACTTCATTCCACACATCGTTCCTCACCTCATTCCACACAAAATTCCAAACATCAAACAATACATCATTCCACATAACATTCCACACATCATTACACACATCAATCCACACATCATTCCAAACAACTTTCCAAATATCATCCTATCCTCATTCCACATATCCTTCCACACATCATTCCACACATCTTTCCACACATCTTACCACACTTCATTCCACACATCAGTCCTCACCTCATTCCACACATCATTCCACACATCATTGAAGACATCATTCCTCATATCATTCCACACATCATTCCACGCATCATTCCACCACTCATTCCACACATCATTCCACATATCATTCCACACCTCATTCCACACGTCGTTCCACACATCATTCCACACATCTTGCCAGACAACATTCCAGCCACCATTCCACACATCATTCCACACTTCATTCCACAGCTCATTTCACATCGCCTTCCATAACTCATTCCACATATCATTCCATCCATCATTCCACAAATCATTGCAAACATCATTCAATACATCATTCCACATATCATTCCACACATTATTCCACACAACATTCCACACATCATTCCACATCTCATTCCAAACCTCATTCCACACATCATTCCATAACATTCCACACATCATTACACACATCATTCCACACATCATTCTAGAAAACATTCCGCACCTCATTCCACAACTCATTCCACACAACATTCCAAACATCATTCAACACATCATTCCACACTTCATTCTACACATCATTCCAAACTTCATTCCACACCTCATTCCACACATCATTCCACACATCATTCCACACCTCATTCCACAAATCATTGACACATCATTCCACACATCATTCCACACATCATTCTAGAAAACATTCCGCACCTCATTCCACAACTCATTCCACACAACATTCCAAACATCATTCAACACATCATTCCACACTTCATTCTACACATCATTCCAAACTTCATTCCACACCTCATTCCACACATCATTCCACACATCATTCCTCACCTCATTCCACACATCATTCCACACATCATTCAATACATCATTCCAAATATAAATCCACAAATCATTCCACACATCATTCCACGCATCAATCCAAACGGCATGCAACACATCATTGCATACATCATTCCACATCTCATTCAATATATCATACCACTCATTATTCCACACAGCATTCCAAATATCATTCCACACCTCATTCCACATCTCATACCACACACCATTCCACTCATTATTCCACACATCATTCCATGCACCATTCCAAACAGCATACAACTCATCATTGCATACATCATTCCACACCTCATTCAACACATCATACCACTCATCATTCCACACAGTATTCCAAATATCATTCCACACCTCATTCCACATCTCATACCACACACCATTCCAGTCCTCATTCCACACCTCATTCCTCACATCATTCCACACATCATTCCACATATCATTCGACACATCATTGGACACATCATTCCACACATCATTCCACATATCATTCCACAACATTCCACACTTCATTCCACACATCATTCCACACATCAGTCCATACCTCGTTCGACACCTCATTCCACATATCATTCCACACATCATTCCACTCATCATTCCAAACATCATTCCACAGCTCAGACCACATAACATTCCACACATCATTCCACACATCATATCCACACTTCATTCCACACATCATTCCTCACCTCATTCCACACATCATTCCACCCTTCATTCAATACATCATTCCTCATATCATTCCACACATCATTCACACATCTTTCCACACAACATTCCAGCCATCATTCCACACATCATTCCACGCATCATTCCACACATCTTCGCACACTTCATTCCATACATCATTCCACACATCAATCCACACATCATTCCACACATCATTCAAAACATCATTCTATATATCATTCCACACATCATTCCACACATCATTTTACACCTCATTCCACACATCATTCCACACGTCATTCTACAAATTATTCCACACATCATTCCACAACTCATTCCAAACATCATTCCAAACATCATTCCAAACAACATTCATCACATCATTCCACGCATCATTCCACACATCATTCCACAACATTCCACACATCATTCCACACATCATTCCACACACCAGTCCATACCGCATTCCACATCTCAATCCACACATCATTCCACACGTCATTCCACACATCATTCCAAACATCTATCCAGATATCATTCGACACATCATTCTACACATCATTCCAAACATCATTCCACATCACATTCCACATAACATTCCACACATCATTCCACACATCATTCCTCACCTCATTCCACACATCATTCCACACATCATTCAATACATCATTCCACATAACTTTCCACACATCATTCCACACATCATTCCACACATCATTCCACACAGCATTCCACTCATCATTCCACACTTCATTCCACACATCATTCAAAACATCATTCTACATATCATTCCACACATCATTCCACACATCATTTTACACATCATTCCACACAGCATTCCACACATCATTCCACACTTCATTCCACACATCGTTCCTCACCTCATTCCACACAAAATTCCAAACATCAAACAATACATCATTCCACATAACATTCCACACATCATTACACACATCAATCCACACATCATTCCAAACAACTTTCCAAATATCATCCTATCCTCATTCCACATATCCTTCCACACATCATTCCACACATCTTTCCACACATCTTACCACACTTCATTCCACACATCAGTCCTCACCTCATTCCACACATCATTCCACACATCATTGAAGACATCATTCCTCATATCATTCCACACATCATTCCACGCATCATTCCACCACTCATTCCACACATCATTCCACATATCATTCCACACCTCATTCCACACGTCGTTCCACACATCATTCCACACATCTTGCCAGACAACATTCCAGCCACCATTCCACACATCATTCCACACTTCATTCCACAGCTCATTTCACATCGCCTTCCATAACTCATTCCACATATCATTCCATCCATCATTCCACAAATCATTGCAAACATCATTCAATACATCATTCCACATATCATTCCACACATTATTCCACACAACATTCCACACATCAATCCACATCTCATTCCAAACCTCATTCCACACATCATTCCATAACATTCCACACATCATTACACACATCATTCCACACATCATTCTAGAAAACATTCCGCACCTCATTCCACAACTCATTCCACACAACATTCCAAACATCATTCAACACATCATTCCACACTTCATTCTACACATCATTCCAAACTTCATTCCACACCTCATTCCACACATCATTCCACACATCATTCCACACCTCATTCCACAAATCATTGACACATCATTCCACACATCATTCCACACATCATTCTAGAAAACATTCCGCACCTCATTCCACAACTCATTCCACACAACATTCCAAACATCATTCAACACATCATTCCACACTTCATTCTACACATCATTCCAAACTTCATTCCACACCTCATTCCACACATCATTCCACACATCATTCCTCACCTCATTCCACACATCATTCCACACATCATTCAATACATCATTCCAAATATAAATCCACAAATCATTCCACACATCATTCCACGCATCAATCCAAACGGCATGCAACACATCATTGCATACATCATTCCACATCTCATTCAATATATCATACCACTCATTATTCCACACAGCATTCCAAATATCATTCCACACCTCATTCCACATCTCATACCACACACCATTCCACTCATTATTCCACACATCATTCCATGCACCATTCCAAACAGCATACAACTCATCATTGCATACATCATTCCACACCTCATTCAACACATCATACCACTCATCATTCCACACAGTATTCCAAATATCATTCCACACCTCATTCCACATCTCATACCACACACCATTCCAGTCCTCATTCCACACCTCATTCCTCACATCATTCCACACATCATTCCACATATCATTCGACACATCATTGGACACATCATTCCACACATCATTCCACATATCATTCCACAACATTCCACACTTCATTCCACACATCATTCCACACATCAGTCCATACCTCGTTCGACACCTCATTCCACATATCATTCCACACATCATTCCACTCATCATTCCAAACATCATTCCACAGCTCAGACCACATAACATTCCACACATCATTCCACACATCATATCCACACTTCATTCCACACATCATTCCTCACCTCATTCCACACATCATTCCACCCTTCATTCAATACATCATTCCTCATATCATTCCACACATCATTCACACATCTTTCCACACAACATTCCAGCCATCATTCCACACATCATTCCACGCATCATTCCACACATCTTCGCACACTTCATTCCATACATCATTCCACACATCAATCCACACATCATTCCACACTTTATTCCACACACCATTCCACACATAATTCCACACATCATTCCATACCTCATTCCACATCTCATTCCACACCTCATTCCACATATCATTCCACACATCATTCCACAAATCATTGCACACATCATTCCATTCATCATTCCACCATCATTCTGCTCCACATTCCGCACCTCATTCCACAACTCATTCCACACAACATTCCAAACATCATTCAACACATCATTCCACACTTCATTCTACACATCATTCCAAACATCATTCCAAACATCATTCCACACCTCATTCCACACATCATTCCACACCTCATTCCACAACTCATTCACACATCATTCCACACATCAATCCACACATCATTCCCAATATGATTCCACACATCATACAACACATCATTCCAAACACCATTCCTCACCTCATTCCACACATCATTGCACACATCATTCAAGACATCATTCCAAATATAAATCCACAAATCATTCCTCACATCATTCCACGCATCATTCCACACAAAATGCAACACATCATTGCATTCATCCTTCCACACATAAATCCACACCTCATTCAACACATCATACCACACATCATTCCCAAGCATTCCAAATATCATTCCACACCTCATTCCACATCTCATACCAGACATCATTCCACTCCTTATTCCACACATCATTCCACACTTCAATCCACAACATTCCACACATCAATCCACACATCATTCCACACATCATTCCACACATCAGTCCATACCTCATTCCATACCTCATTCCACACATCATTCCACACATCTTTCCACACATCATTCCACACAACATTCAACACATCATTCTAAACATCATTCCACTGCTCATTCAACATAAAATTCCACGCACCATTCCACACATCATTGCCCACATCTTTCCACACATTATTCTACACGTCATTCCACACCTCAAACCACACATCATTCCACAACATTCCACACTTCATTCCACACATCAATCCACACATCATTCCACACATCAGTCCTTATCTCATTCCACACCTCATTCCACAAGTCATTCCACACATCATTGCACACATCATTCCACACAACATTCCACACATCATTCCAAACATCATTACGCACATCATTCCACACATCATTCCAGAATTCATTCGACACATCATTCCACACATCATTCCACACTTCATACCACACAACATTCCTCACCTCATTCCACTCATCATTCCACACATCATTCAATACATAATTCCACATATCATTCCACACATCATTCCACACATCATTGCACACATCATTCCACACCTCATTCCAAACCTCATTGCACACATCATTCCACACATCATTGGACACATCATTCAACACCTCATTCAATACCTTATTCCAAATATCATTCCGCACATCATTCCACACCTCATTCCACACCTCATTCCAAACATCATTCCGCTCATCATTCCACACATCATTCCACACATCATTCCACACTTCATTCCACACATCATTCCTCACCGCATTCCACTCATCATTCCACACAGCATTCAATACATCATTCCACATATCATTTCACACCTGATTCCACAGCTCATTCCACACATCATTCCACACAACATTCCAAATATCATCCACTGATCATTCCACATATCATTCCACGCATCTTTCCACATTCATTCCACATATCATTCCAAACATCATTCCACACCTCATTCCATACATCATTCCATACGTCATTCAACACATCATTCCACACATCATTCCACACCCCATTCCACACATCATTCCACACGTATATCCACACATCAATTCACACATTATTCCACACATCAATTCAAACCTCATTCCAAACATCATTCCACAGCTCATTTCACACATCATTCCACTCATCATTGCACACATCATTCCAAACATCATTCCACACATCATTCCACACGTCATTCCACACAGCATTCCACGCGTCATTCCATACATCATTCCACACATCATTCCACACATCATTCCACACATCATTTCACACAGCATTACACACATCATTCCACACATCAATTCACACCTCATTCCAAACATAATTCCACACCTCATTCCACACATCATTCCACATATCAGTGCACACATCATTCCAAACATCATTCCACACATCATTCCAAACATCATTCCACACATCACTCCACACGTCATTCCACACAGCATTCCACGCGTCATTCCATACATCATTCCACACATCACTCCACACATCATTCCACACATCATTCCACACATCATTCCACACACATTCCACACATTATTCCAATCATCATTCCACTCATCATTCCACACGTAATTCCACACATCAATTCACACATCATTCCACACATCAATTCAAACCTCATTCCAAACAGCATTCCACACCTCATTTCAAACATCATTCCACACATCATTGCACACATCATTCCAAACATCATTCCACACATCATTCCACACTTCATTCCACACAGCATTCCCCGCGTCATTCCATACATTATTCCACACATCATTCCACACATCATTCCACACATCATTCCACACATCATTCGAAACATCATTCCACACATCATTGCATAAATCATTCCAAACATCATTCCACACATCATTCCACATTTCATTCCACACAGCATTCCACGCGTCATTCCATACATCATTCCACACATCATTCCACACGTCATTCCACACATCATTCCACACATCATTCCACACGGCATTACACACATCATTCCACACATCAATTCAAACCTCATTCCTAACATCATTCCACACCTCATTCCACACATCATTCCACACATCATTCCACACTTCATTCTAAACATCATTCCACACATCATTCCACACACATTCCACACATTATTCCAACGTCATTCCACACCTCATTCCACACATCAATTCACACATCATTTCACACATCAATTCAAACCTCATTCCAAACATCATTCCAAACCTCATTTCAAACGTCATTCCACACATCATTGCACACATCATTACAAACATCATTCCACACAACATTCCACACTTCATTCCAGACAGCATTCAACGCGTCATTCCATACATCATTCCACACATCATTCCACACATCATTCCATACTTCATTCCACACAGCATTACAGACATCATTCCACACATCAATTCACACCTCATTCCAAAGATAATTCCACACCTCATTCCACACATCATTCCACACATCATTCCACACACATTCCACACATTATTCCAATCATCATTCCACACCTCATTCCACATATTATACCACGCATTATTCCACACATCATTCCACACATCATTCCACATATCATTCCACACATCATTCTACACATCATTTCACACAACATACCACACATCATTCCACACATCATTACACACAACGTTCCACATATCATTCCAGACCTCATTCCACACATCATTCCACACCTCATTCCACATATCATTCGAAACATCATTTCACACATCATACCACAATTCATTCCAGACAGCATTCCACGCGTCATTCCATACATCATTCCACACATCATTCCACACATCATTACACACATCATTCCACACAGCATTACACACATCATTCCACACATCAATTCACACTTCATTCCAAACATCATTCCACACCTCATTTCACACATCATTCCACACATCACTCCACACATCATTCCACACATCATTCCACACATCATTCCACACATCATTCCACACATCAATTCAAACCTCATTCCATTCATCATTCCACACATCATTCCACACATCTTTCCACACATCATTCCACACATCATTCCACACAGCATTACACACATCATTCCACACATCAATTCACACCTCATTCCAAACATCATTCCACACCTCATTCCACACATCATTCCACACATCACTCCACACAGCATTCCACACATCATTCCACACATCATTCCACACACATTCCACACATTATTCCAATCATCATTCCACACCTCATTCCACATATTTTACCACGCATTATTCCACACATCTTTCCACACATCATTCCACACATTATTCCAATCATCTTTCCACTCATCATTCCACTCGTAATTCCACACATCAATTCACACATCATTCCACACATCAATTCAAACCTCATTCCAAACAGCATTCCACACCTCATTTCAAACATCATTCCACACATCATTGCACACATCATTCCAAACATCATTCCTCACATCATTCCACGCATCATTCCACACAAAATGCAACACATCATTGCATTCATCCTTCCACACATAAATCCACACCTCATTCAACACATCATACCACACATCATTCCCAAGCATTCCAAATATCATTCCACACCTCATTCCACATCTCATACCAGACATCATTCCACTCCTTATTCCACACATCATTCCACACTTCAATCCACAACATTCCACACATCAATCCACACATCATTCCACACATCATTCCACACATCAGTCCATACCTCATTCCATACCTCATTCCACACATCATTCCACACATCTTTCCACACATCATTCCACACAACATTCAACACATCATTCTAAACATCATTCCACTGCTCATTCAACATAAAATTCCACGCACCATTCCACACATCATTGCCCACATCTTTCCACACATTATTCTACACGTCATTCCACACCTCAAACCACACATCATTCCACAACATTCCACACTTCATTCCACACATCAATCCACACATCATTCCACACATCAGTCCTTATCTCATTCCACACCTCATTCCACAAGTCATTCCACACATCATTGCACACATCATTCCACACAACATTCCACACATCATTCCAAACATCATTACGCACATCATTCCACACATCATTCCAGAATTCATTCGACACATCATTCCACACATCATTCCACACTTCATACCACACAACATTCCTCACCTCATTCCACTCATCATTCCACACATCATTCAATACATAATTCCACATATCATTCCACACATCATTCCACACATCATTGCACACATCATTCCACACCTCATTCCAAACCTCATTGCACACATCATTCCACACATCATTGGACACATCATTCAACACCTCATTCAATACCTTATTCCAAATATCATTCCGCACATCATTCCACACCTCATTCCACACCTCATTCCAAACATCATTCCGCTCATCATTCCACACATCATTCCACACATCATTCCACACTTCATTCCACACATCATTCCTCACCGCATTCCACTCATCATTCCACACAGCATTCAATACATCATTCCACATATCATTTCACACCTGATTCCACAGCTCATTCCACACATCATTCCACACAACATTCCAAATATCATCCACTGATCATTCCACATATCATTCCACGCATCTTTCCACATTCATTCCACATATCATTCCAAACATCATTCCACACCTCATTCCATACATCATTCCATACGTCATTCAACACATCATTCCACACATCATTCCACACCCCATTCCACACATCATTCCACACGTATATCCACACATCAATTCACACATTATTCCACACATCAATTCAAACCTCATTCCAAACATCATTCCACAGCTCATTTCACACATCATTCCACTCATCATTGCACACATCATTCCAAACATCATTCCACACATCATTCCACACGTCATTCCACACAGCATTCCACGCGTCATTCCATACATCATTCCACACATCATTCCACACATCATTCCACACATCATTTCACACAGCATTACACACATCATTCCACACATCAATTCACACCTCATTCCAAACATAATTCCACACCTCATTCCACACATCATTCCACATATCAGTGCACACATCATTCCAAACATCATTCCACACATCATTCCAAACATCATTCCACACATCACTCCACACGTCATTCCACACAGCATTCCACGCGTCATTCCATACATCATTCCACACATCACTCCACACATCATTCCACACATCATTCCACACATCATTCCACACACATTCCACACATTATTCCAATCATCATTCCACTCATCATTCCACACGTAATTCCACACATCAATTCACACATCATTCCACACATCAATTCAAACCTCATTCCAAACAGCATTCCACACCTCATTTCAAACATCATTCCACACATCATTGCACACATCATTCCAAACATCATTCCACACATCATTCCACACTTCATTCCACACAGCATTCCCCGCGTCATTCCATACATTATTCCACACATCATTCCACACATCATTCCACACATCATTCCACACATCATTCGAAACATCATTCCACACATCATTGCATAAATCATTCCAAACATCATTCCACACATCATTCCACATTTCATTCCACACAGCATTCCACGCGTCATTCCATACATCATTCCACACATCATTCCACACGTCATTCCACACATCATTCCACACATCATTCCACACGGCATTACACACATCATTCCACACATCAATTCAAACCTCATTCCTAACATCATTCCACACCTCATTCCACACATCATTCCACACATCATTCCACACTTCATTCTAAACATCATTCCACACATCATTCCACACACATTCCACACATTATTCCAACGTCATTCCACACCTCATTCCACACATCAATTCACACATCATTTCACACATCAATTCAAACCTCATTCCAAACATCATTCCAAACCTCATTTCAAACGTCATTCCACACATCATTGCACACATCATTACAAACATCATTCCACACAACATTCCACACTTCATTCCAGACAGCATTCAACGCGTCATTCCATACATCATTCCACACATCATTCCACACATCATTCCACACTTCATTCCACACAGCATTACAGACATCATTCCACACATCAATTCACACCTCATTCCAAAGATAATTCCACACCTCATTCCACACATCATTCCACACATCATTCCACACACATTCCACACATTATTCCAATCATCATTCCACACCTCATTCCACATATTATACCACGCATTATTCCACACATCATTCCACACATCATTCCACATATCATTCCACACATCATTCTACACATCATTTCACACAACATACCACACATCATTCCACACATCATTACACACAACGTTCCACATATCATTCCAGACCTCATTCCACACATCATTCCACACCTCATTCCACATATCATTCGAAACATCATTTCACACATCATACCACAATTCATTCCAGACAGCATTCCACGCGTCATTCCATACATCATTCCACACATCATTCCACACATCATTACACACATCATTCCACACAGCATTACACACATCATTCCACACATCAATTCACACTTCATTCCAAACATCATTCCACACCTCATTTCACACATCATTCCACACATCACTCCACACATCATTCCACACATCATTCCACACATCATTCCACACATCATTCCACACATCAATTCAAACCTCATTCCATTCATCATTCCACACATCATTCCACACATCTTTCCACACATCATTCCACACATCATTCCACACAGCATTACACACATCATTCCACACATCAATTCACACCTCATTCCAAACATCATTCCACACCTCATTCCACACATCATTCCACACATCACTCCACACAGCATTCCACACATCATTCCACACATCATTCCACACACATTCCACACATTATTCCAATCATCATTCCACACCTCATTCCACATATTTTACCACGCATTATTCCACACATCTTTCCACACATCATTCCACACATTATTCCAATCATCTTTCCACTCATCATTCCACTCGTAATTCCACACATCAATTCACACATCATTCCACACATCAATTCAAACCTCATTCCAAACAGCATTCCACACCTCATTTCAAACATCATTCCACACATCATTGCACACATCATTCCAAACATCATTCCACACATCATTCCACACTTCATTCCACACAGCATTCCACGCGTCATTCCATACATTATTCCACACATCATTCCACACGTCATTCCACACAACATTCCACACATCATTCCAGACCTCATTCCACACATCATTCCACACCGCATTTCACAAATAATTCCAAACATCATTCCACGCATAATTCACAACATCATTCCACATATCATTCCACACTTCATTCCACACATCATTCCACACCTCATTTCACACATCATTCCACACATCATTCCACATCTCATTCTACAACTCATTCCACACATTATTCCTAAATTCATTCCACACGTCATTACTCATATGATTCCACACATAATTCCACACGTCATTCCACACATCATTCCACACATCATTCCACACCTCATTCCACTCATCATTCCACACGTAATTCCACACATCAATTCACACATCATTCCACACATCAATTCAAACCTCATTCCAAATATCATTCCACACCTCATTTCGCACGTCATTCCACGCATTATTCCATACATCATTCCACACTTCATTCCACACATCATTCCACACATCATTCCACACATCATTCCACATAGCATTACACACATCATTCCACACATCAATTCACACCTCATTCCAAACATCATTCCTCAGCTCATTCCACACATCATTCCACACATCATTGCACACATCATTCCAAACATCATTCCACACATCATTGCACAAAACATTCCAAACCTCATTTAAACACCTCATTCCTCACCTCATTCCACAAATAATTCCATAAATCACTCCACACATCATTCCACACATCATTCCACACTTCATTCCACACACATTCCACGCATTATTCCAATCATTAGTCCACAGCTCATTCCACATATCATTCCACACATCATTTCACATATCATCCACACATCATTCCACACATCATTGACACAAGATACCACACATTATTCCACACATCATTCCACACATCATTCCACACAACATTGGACACATCATTCCAGACCTCATTACACACATCATTCCACAACTCATTCCACACATCATTCCACACATCATTTCACATCTCATTCCACAACTCATTCCCACATTATTCCTAACTTCATTCCACACGCCATTCCTCATGTAATTCCACACATCATCCCACAAATCATTCGACACATCATTCCACACTTCATTCCAAACATCATTCAGCATATAATTCCACACATCATTCCAGATAACATTCGACACTTCATTCCACACATCATTCCACACTTCATTCCAAACATCATTCCACACGTCATTCCACACATCATTCCACTCGTCATTCCACACATCATTCCACGCAAAATTCCACACCTCATTCCACACATCATTCCACAAGTTATTCCACACATCAATTCTCACATCATTCCACACATCAATTCAAACCTCATTCCAAACATCATTCCACACCTCATTTTACACATCATTCCACACATCATCATTGCACACATCATTCCAAACTACATTCCACACATCATTCCACACGTCATTCCACACAGCATTCCAAGTGTCATTCCAGACACCAATCCACACATCATTCCACACATCATTCCACACATCATTCCACACATCATTACCCACATCATTCCGCACATCATTCCACACATCGTTCCAGATATCATTCGACACATTATTCCACACATCATTCCACACTTCATTCCACGCAACATTCCTCAACTCAATCCACTCATCATTCCACACATCATTCAATGCATAATTCCACATATCATTCCACACATCATTCCACACATCATTCCACACATCATTCCACACATCATTACCCACATCATACCGCACATCATTCCACACATCATTCCAGATATCATTCGACACATTATTCCACACATCATTCCATACTTCATTCCACGCAACATTCCTCAACTCAATCCACTCATCATTCCACACATCATTCAATGCATAACTCCACATATCATTCCACACATCATTCCACGCACCATTCCACACTTCATTCCACACATCATTCCTTACCTCATTCCACTCATCATTCCACACAGCATTCAATACATCATTCCACATATCATGCCACACTGCATTCCACACATCATTGCACACATCATTCCACACCTCATTCCAAACATCATTCAACACATCATTACACACATCATTCCACACAACTTTGCAAATATCATCCACTCCTCATTTCACGTATCATTCCACGCATCATTTCACATCTCATTCCACACATCATTCCACACATCATTCCTCATCTCATCCCACACCTCATTCCACACATCATTCCAAACATCTTTCCGCACATCATTTTTCACATCATTCCAGATATCATTCGACACATCATTCCACACATCATTCCACACTTCATTCCATACAACATTCCTCACCTCATTACACTCATCATTCCACACATCCTTCAATACATAATTCCACATATCATTCCATACATCATTCCACACATCATTCCACACATCATTCCACACAAGATAAAACACATCATTCCACACATCATTGCACACATAATTCCAAACATCATTCCACACATAATTCAACACATCATTCAATATATAATTCCACACTTCATTCCACACATCATTCCACACATCATTCCACACATCATTCCACACAACATTCCACACCTCATTCCACAACTCATTCCAACATTATTTCTAACTTCATTCCACACGTCATTCCTTATATGATTCCACACATCATTCCACACGTCATTCCACACATCATTCCACACAAAATTCCACACCTCATTCACACATCATTCCACACGTAATTACCAAACATCAATTCACACGTCATTCCATACATCATTCCACACCTCATTCCACAACTCATTCCACATATCATTCCAAACATCATTCCACACCTCATTTCACACATTATTCCAAACATCATTGCACACATCATTCCAAACGTCATTCCACACAGCATTACACACATCATTCCACACATCAATTCACACCTCATTCCAAACATCATTCCACAACCCATTCCACACATCATTCCACACATCATTCCACACATCATTCCACATATCATTCCACACAACATTTCACACATCATTTCACACAAGGTACCACACATCATTCCACACATCATTCCATACATCATTCCACACAACGTTCCACACATCATTCCAAACCTCATTCCACACCTCATTCCACACGTCATTCCAAACATCATTCCACTCGTCATTCCACACAACATTCCACACATCATTCCACACCTCATTCCACACATCATTCCACACGTAATTCCACACATCAATTCACACATCATTCCACACATCAATTCAAACCTCCTTACAAACATCATTCCACACCTCACTTCACACATCATTCCACACATCATTGCACACATCATTCCAAACTACATTTTACACATCTTTCCACACGTAATTCCACACAGCATTCCAAGTGCAATTCCATACATCATTCCACACATCTTTCCACATATCATTCCACACATCATTCCTCAAATCATCCCACACAGCATTACGCACTTCATTCCACACATCAATTCACACCTCATTCCAAACATCATTCCACACCCAATTCCAAACATCATTCCACACATCATTGCACACATCATTCCACACATCATTCCACACATCATTACACAAAACATTCCAAACCTCATGTCAACACCTCATTCCTCACCTCATTCCACAAATAATTCCAAACATCACTCCACACATCAGTCCACACATCATTCCACACATGATTCCACACATCATTCCGCACAAGATACCACATCATTCCACCCATCATTCCACACATCATTCCACACAACATTCCACACAAGATACCACATATCATTCCACACATCATTCCACATATCATTCCACACATCATTCCACACATCATTCCACACAAGATACCACACATCATTCCACACATAATTCCACACATTATTCCACACAACATTCCACACATCATTCGAGACCTCATTCCACACATCATTCCTCACTTCATTCCACCCATCATTCCACACAGAATTCTATACATCATTCCACATATCAATCCACACAGCATACCACACATCATTGCACACATCATTCCACGCATCATTCCACATCTCATTCCACACATCATTCCACACATCATTCCATACCTCATTCCACACCTCATTACACACGTCATTCCACGCATCATTCCACACGTCATTCCACACATCATTCCACAAATCATTCCACACATCATTCCGCACAAGATACCACACATCATTCCACCCATCATTCCACACATTATTCCACACAACATTCCAAACATCATTCGAGACCTCATTCCACACATCATTCTACATATCATTCCACACATCATTCCACACATCATTCCACACAAGATACCACACATCATTCCACACATCATTCCACACATTATTCCACACAACATTCTACACATCATTCGAGACCTCATTCCACACATCATTACGCACTTCATTCCACCCATCATTCCACACAGAATTCTATACATCATTCCTCATATCAATCCACACAGCATACCACACATCATTGTACACATCATTCCACGCATCATTCCACACATCATTCCATACCTCATTCCACACCTCATTACACATGTCATTCCACGCATCATTCCACACGTCATTCCACACATCATTTCACACAAGGTACCACAAATCATTCCACACATCATTCCATACATCATTCCACACAACGTTCCAAACATCATTCCAAACCTCATTCCAAACCTCATTCCACACGTCATTCTAAACATCATTCCACACGTCATTCCACACAACATTCCACACATCATTCCACACCTCATTCCACACATCATTCCACACGTAATTCCACACATCAGTTCACACATCATTCCACACATCAATTCAAACCTCATTACAAACATCATTCCACACCTCACTTCACACATCATTCCACACATCATTGCACACATCATTCCAAACTACATTTTACACATCTTTCCACACGTAATTCCACACAGCATTCCAAGTGCAATTCCATACATCATTTCACACATCATTCCAAACCTCATTCCACACCTCATTCCACACGTCATTCCAAATATCATTCCACACGTCATTCCACACAACATTCCACACATCATTCCACACCTCATTCCACACGTCATTCCACACGTAATTCCACACATCAATTCACACATCATTCCACACATCAATTCAAACCTCATTACAAACATCATTCCACACATCATTGCACACATCATTCCACACATCATTCCACACATCATTTCACAAAACATTCCAAACCTCATGTCAACACCTCATTCCTCACCTCATTCCACAAATAATTCCAAACATCACTCCACACATCAGTCCACACATCATTCCACACATGATTCCACACATCATTCCACACATTATTCAAAACATCATCCCACACATCATTCCACATATCATTCCACACATCATTCCACACATCATTCCGCACAAGATACCACATCATTCCACCCATGATTCCACACATCATTCCACACAACATTCCACACAAGATACCACACATCATTCCACACATCATTCCACATATCATTCCACACATCATTCCACACATCATTCCACACCAGATACCACACATCATTCCACACATCATTCCACACATTATTCCACACAACATTCCACACATCTTTCGAGACCTCATTCCACACATCATTCCACACATCATTCCACACCAGATACCACACATCATTCCACACATCATTCCACACATCATTCCACAAATCATTCCACACATCATTCCACACATCATTCCACACAAGATACCACATATCATTCCACACATCATTCCACACATTATTCCACACAACATTCCACACATCATTCGAGACCTCATTCCACACATCATTCCTCACTTCATTCCATCCATCATTCCACACAGAATTCTATACATCATTCCACATAGCAATCCACACAGCATACCACACATCATTGCACACATCATTCCACGCATCATTCCACATCTCATTCCACACATCATTCTACACATCATTCCATACCTCATTCCACACCTCATTACACACGTCATTCCACGCATCATTCCACACGTCATTCCACACATCATTCCACACATCATTCCACACGACATTCCACACATCATTCCAGACGTAATTCCACACATCAACTCAAACCTCATTCCAAACATCATTCCACACCTCATTTCACACATCATTCCACACATCATTGCACACATAATTTCAAACATCATTCCACACAGCATTCCACGCGTCATTCCATACATCATTCCACACATCATTCCACACAACATTCCACACATCATTCCACACATCATTCCACACAGCATTACACATATCGTTCCAAACATCAATTCACACCTCATTCCACATATCATTGCACACATCATTCCAAACATCATTCCAAACATCATTCCACAAAACATACCACACCTCATTTAAACACCTCATTCCTCACCTCATTCCACAACTAATTCCACACTTCACTCCACACATCATAACACACATCATTCCAGACATCAATTCCACACACATTCCACACGTTATTTCAATCATCATTCCACACCTCATTCCACATATCATTCCACGCATCATTCCACACATCATTCCACACATCATTCCACATATCATTCCACACATCATTCCATACATCATACCACACAAGATACCACACATCATTCCACACATCATTCCACACATCATTCCACACAACGTTCCACACATCATTCCAGACCTCATTCCACACATCATTCCACACCTCATTCCAAACATCATTCCAAACATCATTCCACACATCATTCCACACATAATTCAACACATCATTCCACATATCATTCCACACATCATTCCACACATCATTCCACATATCATTCCACATATCATTCCATACATCATACCACACAAGATACCACACATCATTCCACACATCATTCCACACATCATTCCACACAACGTTCCACACATCATTCCAGACCTCATTTCACACATCATTCCACACCTCATTCCAAACATCATTCCAAACATCATTCCACACATCATTCCACACATCATTCCACATATCATTCCACAAATCATCCCACACAGCATTACACACTTCATTCCACACATCAATTCAGATCTCATTCCAAACATCATTCCACACCTCATACCACACATCATTCCACACATCATTGCACACATCATTCCAAACATCATTCCACACTTCATTCCACAAAACATTCCACACCGCATTTCAACACCTCATTCCTCACCTCATTCCACAAATAATTCCAAACATCACTCCACACATCATTCCACACATGATTCCACACATCATTCCACACATCATTCCAGACATCATTCCACACATCATCCCACACAGCATTACACACTTCATTCCACACATCAATTCACACCTCATTCCAAACATCATTCCACACCTCATTCCACACAACATTCCAAATATCATCCACTCCTCATTTCACATATAATTCCACGCAACATTTCACATCTCATTCTACACATCATTCCACACATCATTCCACATCTCATCCCACACCTCATTCCACACGTAATTCCACACATCAATTGAAACTTCATCATTCCACACATCAATTCAATGCTCATTCCAAACATCATTCCACACCTCATTCCACACATTATTCCACACATCATTCCACACATCATTCCAAACATCATTACAACTTAATTCCACACCTCATTCCACATATCATTCCAAACATCATTCCACACCACATTCAACAACTCATTCCCACATTATTCCGAACATCATTCCACACGTCATTCCTCATATGATTCCACACATCATCCCACACATCATTCGACACATCATTCCACACCTCATTCCACACATCATTAATAACATCGTTCCACACATCATTCCGCACATCATTCCACACATCATTCCGCACATCATTCCACACATCATTCCAGATATCATTCGACACATCATTCTACACATCATTACTCACTTCCTTCCACGCAACATTCCTCAACTCATTCCACTCAACATTCCACACATCATTCAATACATAATTCCACATATGATTCCACACATCATTTCACACTTCAATTACACACATCATTCCTCACCTCATTCCACTCATCAGTCTACACAGCATTCAATACATCATTCCACATATCACTCCACACAGCATTCCACACATCATTGCACACATCATTCCACACCTCATTCCAAACATCATTCCACACATCATTCCACAGATCATTCCACACAACATTCCAAATATCATCCACTCCTCATTCCAAATATCATTCCACACATCATTCCACACATCATTTCACATCTCATCCCACACTTCATTCCACACGTAATTCCACAAATCAATTCACACTCCTTAATTCCACCCATCAATTCAAACCTCATTCCAAACATCATTCCACACCTCATTCCACACATCATGCACACATCATTGCACACATCATTCCAAACATCATTCCACACATCATTCCACACGTCATTCCACACAGCATTCCACGCGTCATTCCATACATCTTTCCACACATTATCCCACACATCATTCCACACATCATTCCACACATCATCCCACACATCATTCCACTCCTCATTCCACACATCATCCACACATCATTCCATAGTACATTCCAAATATCATCCACTCCTCATTCCACATATCATTCCACACATCATTCCACAACTCTTTCCACAGGTCATTCCACACATCATTCCACACGTCATTCCACACACCATTCCATACATCATTCCACACATCATTCCACACATCATTACACACATCATTCCACACCTCATTCCACATATCATTCCAAACATCATTCCACACCACATTCAACAACTCATTCCCACATTATTCCGAACATCATTCCACAAGGCATTCCTCATATGATTCCACACATCATCCCACACATCATTCGACACATCATTCCACACCTCATTCCACACATCATTAATAACATCGTTCCACACATCATTCCGCACATCATTCCACACATCATTCCGCACACCATTCCACACATCATTCCAGATATCATTCGACACATCATTCTACACATCATTACTCACTTCATTCCACACAACATTCCTCAACTCATTCCACTCAACATTCCACACATCATTCAATACATAATTCCACATATCATTCCACACATCATTTCACACTTCAATTCCACACATCATTCCTCACCTCATTCCACTCATCAGTCCACACAGCATTCAATACATCATTCCATATATCATTCCACACAGCATTCCACACATCATTCCACACATCATACCAAACGTCATTCCACACATCATTCCACAAAACATTCCACACCTCATTTAAACATCTCATTCCTCACCTCATTCCACAAATAATTCCACACATCACTCCACACATCATTCCACACGGCATTCCACACATCATTCCACACACATTCCACACATTATTCCAAACATCATTTACTCCTCATTTCACATATCATTCCACGCATCATTCCACACATCATGCAACACATCATTCCACACATCATTCCACATATCATTCCACACATCATTCCACACACCATTCCACACAAGATACCACACATCATTCCAGACATCATTCCACACATCATTCCACACAAAATTCCACACATCATTCCAGACCTCATTCCACACATCATTGCACACCTAATTCCACACATAGTTCCAACCATCATTCCACACATAATTCAACACATCATTCCACATATCATTCCACACTTCATTCCACACATCATTCCACACCTCATTCTACACGTCATTCCACACATCTGTCCATACCTCATTCCACAACTCATTCCCACATTATTCCTAACATCGTTCCATAAGTCATTCCTCAAATGATTCCACACATCATCCCACACATCATTCGACACATCATTCCACAACTAATGCCACACATCATTCCACACATCATTCCACACATCATTCCACACATCATTCCACACATCATTACACACATCATTCCGCACATCATTCCACACATCATTCCAGATATCATTCGACACATTATTCCACACATCATTCCACACTTCATTCCACGCAACATTCCTCAACTCAATCCACTCATCATTCCACACATCATTCAATGCATAATTCCACATATCATTCCACACATCATTCCAAACATTATTCCACACTTCATTCCACACATCATTCCTCACCTCATTCCACTCATCAGTCCACACAGCATTCAATACATCATTCCACGTATCATTCCACACAGCATTCCACACATCATTGCACACATCATTCCACACCTCATTCCAAACATCATTCCACACATCATTACACACATTATCCAACACAACATTCCAAATATCATCCACTCCTCATTTCACATATAATTCCATGCATCATTTCACATCTCATTCTACACATCATTCCACACATCATTCCACACATCATTTCACATCTCATCCCACACTTCATTCCACACGTAATTCCACAAATCAATTCACACTCCATCATTCCACACATCAATTCAAACCTCATTCCACACATCATGCACACATCATTGCACACATCATTCCAAACATCATTCCACACATCATTCCACACGTCATTCCACACAGCATTCCACGCGTCATTCCATACGTCTTTCCACACATTATCCCACACATCATTCCACACATCATTCCACACATCATTCCACACATCATTCCACTCCTCATTCCACACATCATCCACACATCATTCCATAGTACATTCCAAATATCATCCACTCCTCATTCCACATATCATTCCACGCATCATTCCACATCTCATTCCACACATCATTCCACACATGATTCCACACCTCATTCCACATGTCATTCCACACATCATTCCACACATCATTCCATACATAATTCCACATATCATTCCACACATCATTCCACACCTCATTTCAAACATCATTCCACACATCATTCGACAGATCATTCCACACCTCATTCCAAACATCATTCCACACATCATTCGACAGATCATTCCACACAACATTCCAAATATCATCCATTCCTCATTCCAAATATCATTCCACACAACATTCCCCACATCATTCCATATTTCATCCCACACCTCATTCTCCACGTAATTCCACAAATCAATTCACATTTCATCATTCCACACATCAATTCAAACCTCATTCCAAACATCATTCCACACGTCATTCCACACATCATTCCACACCTCATTCCAAACTTCATTCCACACATCATTCGACAGATCATTCCACACAACATTCCAAATATCATCCATTCCTCATTCCAAATATCATTCCACACAACATTCCCCACATCATTCCATATCTCATCCCACACCTCATTCTACACGTAATTCCACAAATCAATTCACATTTCATCATTCCACACATCAATTCAAACCTCATTCCAAACATCATTCCACACCTCATTCCTCACATCATTCCACACATCATTGCACACATCATTCCAAACATCATTCCACACACCATTCCACACGTCATTCCACACAGCATTCCACGCGTCATTGCATACATCTTTCCACACATCATCCCACACATCATTCCACACGTCATTCCATACATCTTTCCACACAACATTCCACACATGATTCCAAACATCATTCCAAACCTCATTCCACATATCATTCCACGCACCATTCCACACATCATTCCACACATCATTCCACTCCTCATTCCACACATCATTCCACACATCATTCCACACTACATTCCAAATATCATCCACTCCTCATTCCACATATCATTCCACGCATCATTCCACATCTCATTCCACACATCATTCCACACATCATTCCAAACCTCATTCCACACGTCATTTCACACATCATTCCACACGTCATTTCACACATGATTCCACACATCATTCCACACGTCAATTCCACACATCAATTCACACATAGAAACATAGAAACATAGAAAATAGGTGCAGGAGCAGGCCATTCAGCCCTTCTAGCCTGCACCGCCATTCAATGAGTTCATGGCTGAACATGAAACTTCAGTACCCCCTTCCTGCTTTCTCGCCATAACCCTTGATCCCCCGAGTAGTAAGGACTTCATCTAACTCCCTTTTGAATATATTTAGTGAATTGGCCTCAACTACTTACTGTGGTAGAGAATTCCACAGGTTCACCACTCTCTGGGTGAAGAAGTTTCTCCTCATCTCGGTCCTAAATGGCTTACCCCTTATCCTCAGACTGTGACCCCTGGTTCTGGACTTCCCCAACATTGGGAACATTCTTTCTGCATCTAACCTGTCTAAACCCATCAGAATTTTAAACGTTTCTATGAGGTCACATCATTCCACACATCAATTCAAACGTCATTCCAAACATCATTCCACACCTCATTTCACACATCATTCCACACATCATTGCACACATCATTCTAGACATAAATCCACACATCATTCCACATGTCACTCCACCCAGCATTCCATGCGTCATTCCATACATCATTCAAAAAATCATTCCACACGTCATTCCACACAACATTCCACACATTATTCTCACAGCATTACACACATCATTCCACACATCAATTCACACATCATTCCACACATAATTCAACACATCATTCTACATCACATTCCACACTTCATTCCACACATCATTCCATACCTCATTCCACACATCATTCCACACATCATTCCACACCTCATTCCACAACTCTTTCCCACATTATTCCGAACATCATTCCACTCCTCATTCCTCATATGATTCCACACATCATCCCACACATCATTCGACATATCAGTCCACACCTCATTCCACACATCCTCCCACACATCATGCCACATATCATTCCAATCATCATTCCGCACATCATTCTTCACATCATTCCAGATATCATTCGACACATCATTCGACACATCATTCCACACTTCATTCCACACAACATCCTCACCTCATTCCACTCATCATTCCAAACATCATTCAATCCATAATTCCACATATCATTCCATACATCATTCCACACATCATTCCAAACATCATTCCACACAAGATACCACACATCATTCCATACATCATTCCACACATCATTCCACACAAGATACCACACAACATTCCACACATCATTCCACACGTAATTTCCACACATCAATGCACACATCATTCCATACATCATTCCACACCTCATTCCACAACTCATTCCACATATCATTCCAAACATCATTCCAAACACATTCCACACATTATTCCAAACATCATTTCACACACATTCCACACATTATTCCAATCATCATTCCACACCTCATTCCACACATCATTCCACACGTAATTCCACACATCAATTCACACATCATTCCACACATCAATTCAAACCTCATTCCAAATATTATTCCACATGTCATTGAACAAATCATTCCAAACATCATTCCACACATTATTCCACACTTCATTCCACACAGCATTCCATTCATCATTCCATACATTATAACACACATCATTCGACACATCATTCCACACATCATTCCACACATCATTCCACACGTCATTCCACACAGCATTCCACGCGTCATTCCATTCATCATTCCATACATCATTCCACACATCTTTCCACACATCATTCCACACATCATTCCTCACAGCATTACACACATCATGCCACACATCAATTCACACCTCATTCCAAACATCATTCCACACATCATTCCACACATCATTCCACATACAATTGCACACATCATTCCAAACATCATTCCACACATTATTCCAAACATCATTCCACACATCATTCCACAATTCATTCCAGACAGCATTCCACGCGTCATTCCATACATCATTCCACACATCATTCCACTCATCATTCCACACATCATTCCACACATCATTCCACACATCATTCCACACATAATTCCACCCAGCATTACACACATCATTCCACACATCAATTCACACCACATTCCAAACATCATTCCACACCTCATTCCACACATCATTCCACACATCACTCCACACCTCATTCCAGAACTCATTCCCACATTATTCCTAAATTCATTCCACACGTCATTCCTCATATGATTCCACACATCATTCCACACATCATTTAACATCTCATTCCACAACTCATTCCCACATTATTCCTAACATTCATTCCACACGTCATTCCTCATGTGATTCCACACATCATCCCACACATCATTCGACACGTCATTCCACACTTCATTCCACACATAATTCCACACATCATTCCACACATCATTCCACACATCATTCCAAACATCATTCCAAACATCATTCCGCATATCATTCCACACATCATTCCAGATAACATTCGACACTTCATTCCACACATCATTCCACACGTCATTCCACACATCATTCCACTCGTCATTCCACACATCATTCCACACAAAATTCCCACGACATTCCACACATCATTCCACACCTCATTTTACACATCATTCCACACATCATTGCACATGTCATTCCACACAGCATTCCAAGTGTCATTCCAGACATCAATCCACACATCATTCCACACATCATTCCAGACATCATTCCACACATCATCCCACACAGCATTACACACTTCATTCCACACATCAATTCACACCTCATTCCAAACATCATTCCACACCTCATTCCACACATCATTCCACACATCATTGCACACATCATACCAAACATCATTCCACACATCATTCCACAAAACATTCCACACCTCATTTAAAAATCTCATTCCTCACCTCATTCCACAAATAATTCCACACATCACTCCACACATCATTCCACACATCATTCCACACATCATTCCACACACATTCCACACATTATTCCAAACATCATTCCACACCTCATTTCACATATCATTCCACGCATCATTCGACACATCATTCCACACATCATTCCACACATCATTCCACACATCATTCCACATATCATTCCACACATCATTACACACACCATTCCACACAAGATACCACACATCATTCCAGACATCATTCCACACATCATTCCACACAAAATTCCACACATCATTCCAGACCTCATTCCACACATCATTGCACACCTCATTCCACACATAATTCCAAACATCATTCCACACCTCATTCCACAACTCATTCCCACATTATTCCTAACATCATTCCACACGTCATTCCTCAAATGATTCCACACATCATCCCACACATCTTTCCACACATCATTCCACACATCATTCCTCACAGCATTACACACATCATGCCACACATCAATTCACACCTCATTCCAATCATCATTCCACACATCATTCCACACATCATTCCACATACAATTGCACACATCATTCCAAACATCATTCCACACATCATTCCAAACATCATTCCACACATCATTCCACAATTCATTCCAGACAGCATTCCACGCGCCATTCCATACATCATTCCACACATCATTCCACTCATCATTCCACACATCATTCCACACATCATTCCACACATCATTCCACACCTCATTCCACAACTCATTCCCACATTATTCCTAACATCATTCCACACGTCATTCCTCAAATGATTCCACACATCATCCCACACATCATTCGACACATCATTCCACACCTCATGCCACACATCATTCCACACATCATTCCACACATCATTCCACACATCATTCCACACCTGATTCCACAACTCATTCCCACATTATTCCTAAATTCATTCCACACGTCATTCCTCATATGATTCCACACATCATTCCACACGTCATTCCTCATATGATTCCACACATCATTCCACACATCATTCCACACGTAATTCCACACATCAATTCACACATCATTCCACACATCAATTCAAACCTCATTCCAAACATCATTCCACACCTCATTTCGCACGTATTTCCACACATCATTGCACACATCATTCCAAACATCATTCCACACATCATTGCACAAAACATTCCACACCTCATTTCAACAGCTCATTCCTCACCTCATTCCACAACTAATTCCATAAATCACTCCACACATCATTCCACACATCATTCCACACATCATTCCACACACATTCCACGCATTATTCCAATCTTCATACCACACCTCATTCCACATATCATTCCACACATCATTCCACATATCATTGAACACATCATTCCACACATCATTTGGCACAAGATACCACACATTATTCCACTCATCAATCCACCAATCAATCCACACAACGTTCGACACATCATTAAAGACCTCATTACACACATCATTCCACAACTCATTCCAAACATCATTCCACACATCATTTAACATCTCATTCCACAACACATTCCCACATTATTCCTAACTTCATGCCACACGTCATTCCTCATGTGATTCCACACATCATCCCACACATCATTCGACACGTCATTCCACACTTCATTCCACACATAATTCCACACATCATTGCACACATCATTCCACACATCATTCCACACATCATTCCAAACATCATTCCGCATATCATTCCACACATCATTCCAGATAACATTCGACACTTCATTCCACACATCATTCCACACTTCATTCAAAACATCATTCCACACGTCATTCCACACATCATTCCACTCGTCATTCTACACATCATTCCACACAAAATTCCACACCTCATTGCACACGTCATTCCAAAAGTAATTCCACACATCAATTCACACATCATTCCACACATCAATTCAAACCTCATTCCAAACATCATTCCACACCTCATTTTACACATCATTCTACACATCATTGCACACGTCATTCCACACAGCATTCCAAGTGTCATTCCAGACATCAATCCACACATCATTCCATACATCTTTCCAGACATCATTCCACACATCATCCCACAGATCATTACACACTTCATTCCACACGTCAATTCACACCTCATTCCAAACATCATTCCACACCTCATTCCACATATCATTCCACACATCATTGCACACATCATACCAAACATCATTCCACACATCATTCCACAAAACATTCCACACCTCATTTAAACATCTCATTCCTCACCTCATTCCACAAATAATTCCACACATCACTCCACACATCATTCCACACATCATTCCACACATCATTCCACACACATTCCACACATTATTCCAAACATCATTCCACACCTCATTTCACATATCATTCCACACATCATCCCACACAGCATTACACACTTCATTCCACACATCAATTCACACCTCATTCCAAACATCATTCCACACCTCATTCCACACATCATTCCACATATCATTCCACACATCATTACACACACCATTCCACACAAGATACCACACAACATTCCAGACATCAATCCACACATCATTCCACACAAAATTCCACACATCATTCCAGACCTCTTTCCACACATCATTGCACAACTCATTCCACACATAATTCCAAAAATCATTCCACACCTCATTCCACAACTCATTCCCACATTATTCCTAACATCATTCCACACGTCATTCCTCAAATGATTCCACACATCATCCCACACATCATTCGACACATCATTCCACAACTCATGCCACACATCATTCCACACATCATTCCACACATCATTCCACACATCATTCCACACATCATTTCACACAACATACCACACATCATTCCACACATCATTCCACACAACGTTCCACACATCATTCCAGACCTCATTCCAGAAATAATTCCACACCTCATTCCACACATAATTCCAAACATCATTCCACGCATAATTCACAAATCATTCCACATATCATTCCACACTTCATTTCACACATAATTCCACACCTCATTTCACACATCATTCCACACATCATTCCACACCTGATTCCACAACTCATTCCCACATTATTCCTAAATTCATTCCACACGTCATTCCTCATATGATTCCACACATCATTCCACACGTCATTCCACACATCATTCCACACATCATTCCACACCTCATTCCACTCATCATTCCACACGTAATTCCACACATCAATTCACACATCATTCCACACATCAATTCAAACCTCATTCCAAACATCATTCCACACCTCATTTCGCACGTCATTCCACACATCATTGCACACATCATTCCAAACATCATTCCACACATCATTGCACAAAACATTCCACACCTCATTTAAACACCTCATTCCTCACCTCATTCCACAACTAATTCCATAAATCACTCCACACATCATTCCACACATTATTCCACACATCATTCCACACACATTCCACGCATTAGTCCAATCTTCATACCACACCTTATTCCACATATCATTCCACACATCATTCCACATATCATTGAACACATCATTCCACACATCATTTGACACAAGATACCACACATTATTCCACTCATCATTCCACCAATCATTCCACACAACGTTCGACACATGATTAAAGACCTCATTCCACACATCATTCCACAACTCATTCCAAACACCATTTCACACATCATTTAACATCTCATTCCACAACACATTCTCACATTATTCCTAAATTCATTCCACACGTCAATCCTCATGTGATTCCACACATCATCCCACACATCATTCGACACGTCATAACACACTTCATTCCACACATAATTCCACACATTATTCCACACATCATTCCAGACATCATTCCACACATCATTCCAAACATCATTCCGCATATCATTCCACACATCATTCCAGATAACATTCGACACTTCATTCCACACATCATTCCACACTTCATTCCACACATCATTCCACACGTCATTCCACTCGTCATTCCACACATCATTCCACACAAAATTCCACACCTCATTCCACACATCATTCCACAAGTAATTCCACACATCAATTCACACATCATTCCATACATCAATTCAAACCTCATTCCAAACATCATTCCACACCTCATTTTACACATCATTCCACACATCATTGCACACGTCATTCCACACAGCATTCCAAGTGTCATTCCAGACATCAATCCACGCATCATTCCATACATCATTCCAGACATCATTCCACACATCATCCCACAGATCATTACACACTTCATTCCACACATCAATTCACACCTCATTCCAAACATCATTCCACACATCATTCCACACATCATTGCACACATCATACCAAACATCATTCCACACAGCATTCCACAAAACATTCCACACCTCATTTAAACATCTCATTCCTCACCTCATTCCACAAATAATTCCACACATCACTCCACACATCATTCCACACATCATTCCACACATCATTCCACACAACATTCCACACATTATTCCAAACATCATTCCAGACATCGTTCCACACATCATTCCACACAAAATTCCACACATCATTCCAGACCTCATTCCACACATCATTGCACACCTCATTTCACACGTCATTCCACACATCATTCCACACCTCATTCCACAACTCATTCCCACATTATTCCTAAATTCATTCCACACGTCATTCCTCATATGATTCCACACATCATTCCACACGTCATTCCACACATCATACCAAACATCATTCCACACATCACTCCACACATCATTCCACACATCATTCCACATATCATTCCACACACATTACACACATTATTCCAAACATCATTCCACACCTCATTTCACAAATCATTCCACGCATCATTCGACACATCATTCCACACATCATTCCACACATCATTCCACATATCATTCCACACATCATTACACACAACATTCCACACAAGATACCACACATCATTCCAGACATCGTTCCACACATCATTCCACACAAAATTCCACACATCATTCCAGACCTCATTCCACACATCATTGCACACCTCATTTCACACGTCATTCCACACATCATTCCACACCTCATTCCACAACTCATTCCCACATTATTCCTAAATTCATTCCACACGTCATTCCTCATATGATTCCACACGTCATTCCACACGTCATTCCACACATCATTCCACACATCATTCCACACCTCATTCCACTCATCATTCCACACGTAATTCCACACATCAATTCACACATCATTCCACACATCAATTCAAACCTCATTCCAAACATCATTCCACACCTCATTTCGCACGTCATTCCACGCATCATTCCATACATCATTCCACACATCATTCCACACATCATTCCACACATCATTCCACACATCATTCCACACAGCATTACACACATCATTCCACACATCAATTCACACCTCATTCCACACATCATTCCACAGCTCGTTCCACACTTCATTCCACACATCATTGCACACATCATTCCAAACATCATTCCACACATCATTGCACAAAACATTCCACACCTCATTTAAACACCTCATTCCTCACCTCATTCCACAACTAATTCCATAAATCACTCCACACATCATTCCACACATCATTCCACACATCATTCCACACACATTCCACGCATTATTCCAATCTTCATACCACACCTCATTCCACATATCATTCCACACATCATTCCACACAACGTTCGACACATCATTCCAGACCTCATTACACTCATCATTCCACAACTCATTCCACACATCATTCCACACATCATTTAACATCTCATTCCACAACTCATTCCCACATTATTCCTAACTTCATTCCACACGTCATTCCTCATGTGATTACACACATCATCCCACACATCATTCGACACGTCATTCCACACTTCATTCCACACATCATTCCACACATCATTCCCCACATCATTCCAAACATCATTCCGCATATCATTCCACACATCATTCCAGTTAACATTCGAGACTTCATTCCACACATCATTCCACACTTCATTCCACACATCATTCCACACGTCATACCACACATCATTCCACTCGTCATTCCACACATCATTCCACACAAAATTCCACACCTCATTCCACACATCATTCCACAAGTAATTCCACACATCAATTCACACATCATTCCACACATCAATTCAAACCTCATTCCAAACATCATTCCACACCTCATTTTACACATCATTCCACACATCATTGCACACGTCATTCCACACAGCATTCCAAGTGTCATTCCAGACATCAATCCACACATCATTCCACACATCATTCCAGACATCATTCCACACATCATCCCACAGATCATTACACACTTCATTCCACACATCAATTCACACCTCATTCCAAACATCATTCCACACCTCATTCCACACATCATTCCACACATCATTGCACACATCATACCAAACATCATTCCACACATCATTCCACAAAACATTCCACACCTCATTTAAACATCTCATTCCTCACCTCATTCCACAAATAATTCCACACATCACTCCACACATCATTCCACACATCATTCCACATATCATTCCACACACATTACACACATTATTCCAAACATCATTCCACACCTCATTTCACATATCATTCCACGCATCATTCGACACATCATTCCACACATCATTCCACACATCATTCCACATATCATTCCACATATCATTTCACACACCATTCCACACAAGATACCACACATCATTCCAGACATCATTCCACACATCATTCCACACAACATTCCACACATCATTCCAGACCTCATTCCACACATCATTGCACACCTCATTCCACACATAATTCCAAACATCATTCCACACCTCATTCCACAACTCATTCCCACATTATTCCTAACATCATTCCACACGTCATTCCTCAAATGATTCCACACATCATCCCACACATCATTCGACACATCATTCCACACCTCATGCCACACATCATTCCAAACATCATTCCACACATCATTCCACACCTAATTCCACACATCATTACCCACATCATTCCGCACATCATTCCACACATCATTCCAGATATCATTCGACACATTATTCCACACATCATTCCACAATTCATTCCACGCAACATTCCTCAACTCAATCCACTCATCATTCCACACAACATTCCAAATATATTCAACTCCTCATTTCACATATCATTCCACGCATCATTTCACATCTCATTCCACACATCATTCCACACATCATTCCACATCCCATCCCACACCTCATTCCACACGTAATTCCACAATTCAATTGCAACTTCATCATTCCACACATCAATTCAAACCTCATTCGAAACATCATTCCACACCTCATTCCACACATCGTTTCACACATCATTCCACACATCATTCCACACATCATTCCAAACATCATTCCGCACATCATTCTTCACATCATTCCAGATATCATTCGACACGTCATTCCACACATCATTCGACACTTCATTCCACGCAACATTCCTCACCTCATTCTACTCATCATTCCACACATCATTCAATACATAATTCCACATATCATTCCATACATCATTCCACACATCATTCCACACATCATTCCACACAAGATACCACACATCATTCCACACATCATTCCACACATCATTCCAAACATCATTCCACACATAATTCAACACATCATTCAATAGATAATTCCACACTTCATTCCACACATCATTCCACACATTATTCCACACATCATTCCACACATCATTCCACACCTCATTCCACAACTAATTCCAACATTATTCCTAACTTCATTCCACACGTCATTCCTTATATGATTCCACACATCATTCCACACGTCATTCCACACATCAGTCCACACGTCATTCCACACCTCATTCCACACATCATTCCACACGTAAATACCACACATCAATTCACACATCATTCCATACATCATTCCACACCTCATTCCACAACTCATTCAACATATCATTCCAAACATCATTCCACACCTCATTTCACAGATCATTCCAAACATCATTGCACACATCATTCCAAACATCATTCCACACATCATTCCACACGTCATTCCACACAGCATTCCACGCATCATTCCATACGTCATTCCACACATCATTCCACACAGCATTACACATATCATTCCACACATCAATTCACACCTCATTCCAAACATCATTCCACAACTCATTCCACACATCATTCCACACATCATTCCACACAACATTCCACATGTCATTCCACACAACATTCCACACATCATTTCACACAAGGTACCACACATCATTCCACACATCATTCCATACATCATTCCACACAACGTTCCACACATCATTCCACACGTCATTCCACACATCATTCCACACATCATTCCACACATCATTCCACACATCATTCCACACGTAATTCCACACATCAATTCACACATCATTCCACACATCAATTCAAACATCATTCTCACCTCATTTCACACATCATTCCACACATCATTGCACACATCATTCCAAACTACATTCCACACATCCTTCCCCACGTAATTCCACACAGCATTCCAAGTGCAATTCCATACATCATTCCACACATCTTTCCACATATCATTCCACACATCATTCCACAAATCATCCCACACAGCATTACGCACTTCATTCCACACATCAATTCACACCTCATTCCAAACATCATTCCACACCAAATTCCACACATCATTCCACACATCATTGCACACATCATTCCACACATCATTCCACACATCATTGCACAAAACATTCCACACCTCACTTCATCACCTCATTCCTCACCTCATTCCAAAATAATTCCAATATCACTCCACACATCAGTCCACTCATCATTCCACGCATGATTCCACACATCATTCCACACATTATTCAAAACATCATTCCACACATCATTCCACATATCATTCCACACATCATTCCACACATTATTCCGCACAAGATACCACACATCATTCTACCCATCATTCCACACATCATTCCACACAACATTCCACACATCATTCCACACATCATTCCACACAAGATACCACACATCATTCCACACATCATTCCACATATCATTCCACACATCATTCCACACATCATTCCACACAAGATACCACACATCATTCCACACATCATTTCACACATTATTCCACACAACATTCCACACATCATTCCAGACCTCATTCCACACATCATTCCCCACCTCATTCCACTCATCATTCCACGCATAATTCTATACACCATTCCACATATCATTCCACACAGCATACCACACATCATTGCACACATCATTCCACGCATCATTCCACATCTCATTCCAAACATCATTCCACACATCATTCCACACCTCATTCCACACCTCATTCCACACGTCATTCCACACATCATTCCACACGTCATTCCACACATCATTCCACACATCATTCCACACGACATTCCAAACATCATTCCACAGGTAATTCCACACATCAATTCAAACATCATTCCACACATCAATTCACAACTCATTCCAAACATCATTCCGCACCTCATTCCACACATCATTCCACACATCATTGCACACATCATTCCAAACATCATTCCACACATCATTCCCAAAACATTCCACACCTCATTTCAACACCTCATTCCTCACCTCATTCCACAAATAGTTCCAAACATCACTCCACACATCATTCCACAATTGATTCCACACATCATTCCACACATTATTCAAAACATCATTCCACACATGATTCCACATATCATTCCACACATCGTTCCACACATCATTCCACACAAGATACCACACATCATTCCACACATTGTTCCACACATCATTCCACACAACATTTCTCACATCATTCCACACATCATTCCACACATCATTCCACACATCATTACCCACATCATTCCGCACATCATTCCACACATCATTCCAGATATCATTCGACACATCATTCCTCACCTCATTCCACTCATCATTCCACACAGAATTCTATACATCATTCCACATATCATTCCACACAGCAATCCAGACATCATTGCACATATTCATTCCACGCAACATTCCTCAACTCAATCCACTCATCATTCCACACATCATTCAATGCATAATTCCACATATCATTCCACACATCATTCCTCACCTTATTCCATTCATCAGTCCACACAGCATTCAATACATCATTCCACATATCATTCCACACAGCATTCCACACATCATTGCACACATCATTCCACACCTCATTCCAAACATCATTCAACACATACTTACACACATCATTCCACACAACATGCCAAATTTCCTCAACTCCTCATTTCACATATCATTCCACGTATCATTTCACATCTCATTCCACACATCATTCCACACATCATTCCACATCTCATCCCACACCTCATTCCACACGTAATTCCACACATCAATTGAAACTTCATCATTCCACACATCAATTCAACTCTCATTCCTCACCTCATTCCACACATCGTTCCACACATCATTCCACACATCATTCCACACATCATTCCAAACATCATTCCGCACATCATTCTTCACATCATTCCAGATATCATTCGACACATCATTCCACACATCATTCCACACTTCATTCCACACAACATTCCTCACCTCATTCCACTCATCATTCCACACATCATTCAATACATAGTTCCACATATCATTCCATACATCATTCCACACATCATTCCACACATCATTCCACACAAGATACCACACATCATTCCACACATCATTCTACACATCATTCCAAAAATCATTCCACACATAATTCAACACATCATTCAATATATAATTCCACACTTCATTCCACACATTATTCCACACATTATTCCACACCTCATTCCACACATCATTCCACACCTCATTCCACAACTCATTCCAACATTATTCCTAACTTCATTCCACACGTCATTCCTTATATGATTCCACACATCATTCCACACGTCATTCCACACTTCATTCCACACATCATTCCACACCTCATTCCACACATCATTCCACACGTAATTACCACACATCAATTCACACATCATTCCATACATCATTCCACACCTCATTCCACAACTCATTCCACATATCATTCCAAACATCATTCCACACCTCATTTCACACATCATTCCAAATATCATTGCACACATCATTCCAAACATCATTCCACACATCATTCCACACGTTATTCCACACAGCATTCCACGCATCATTCCATACGTCATTCTACACATCATTCCACACATCATTCCACACATCATTCCACACATCATTCCACACAGCATTACACACATCATTCCACACATCAATTCACACCTCATTCCAAACATCATTCCACAACTCATGCCACACATCATTCCACACATCATTTCACACAAGGTACCACACATCATTGCACACATCATTCCATACATCATTCCACACATCATTCCACACATCATTGCACACATCATTCCGAACTACATACCACACATCTTTCCACACGTAATTCCACACAGCATTCCAAGTGCAATTCCATACATCATTCCACACATCTTTCCACATATCATTCCACACATCATTCCACAAATCATCCCACACAGCATTACGCACTTCATTCCACACATCAATTCACACCTCATTCCAAACATCATTCCACACCTAATTCCACACATCATTCCACACATCATTGCACACATCATTCCACACATCATTCCACACATCATTACACAAAACATTCCACACCACATTTCAACACCTCATTCCTCACCTCATTCCAATAATAATTCCAAACATCACTCCACACATCAGTCCACACATCATTCCACACACGATTCCACACATCATTCCACACATTATTCAAAACATCATTCCACAGATCATTCCACACATCATTCCACACATCCTTCCACACATCATTCCGCACAAGATACCAGACATCATTCCACCCATCATTCCACACATCATTCCACACAACATTCCACACATTATTCCACACATCATTCCACACAAGATACCACGCATCATTCCACACATCATTCCACATATCATTCCACACATCATTCCACACAACATACCACACAACATAGCACACATCATTCTACACAGCATTCCACACATTATTCCACACAACATTCCACACATCCTTCCAGACCTCATTCCACACAGCATTCCTCACCTCATTCCACTCATCATTCCACACAGAATTCTATACATCATTCCACATATCATTCCACATAGCATACCACACATCATTGCACACATCATTCAACGCATCATTCCACATCTCATTCCACACAACATTCCTCACCTCATTCCACTCATTATTCCACACATCATTCAATACATAATTCCACATATCATTCCATACATCATTGCACAAATCATTCCAAACATCATTCCACACATCATTCCACACTTCATTCCACACAGCATTCCACGCATCATTCCATACATTATTCCACACATCATTCCACACATCATTCCAACATCATTCCACACATCATTCCACACGTCATTCCACACAGCATTCCACGCGTCATTCCATTCATCATTCCACACATCATTCCACACATCTTTCCACACATCATTCCACACATCATTCCTCACAGCATTACACACATCATGCCACACGTCAATTCACACCTCATTCCAAACATCATTCCACACCACATTCCACACATCATTCCACACACAATTGCACACATCATTCCAAACATCATTCCACACGTCATTCGAAACATCATTCCACACATCATTCCACAATTCATTCCAGACAGCATTCCACGCGTCATTCCATACATCATTCCACACATCATTCCATACATCATTCCACATATCATTCCACCCAGCATTACACACATCATTCCACACATCAATTCACACCTCATTCCAAACATCATTCAACACCTCATTCCACACATCATTCCACACATCACTCCACACATCATTCCACACATCATTCCACACATCATTCCACACACATTCCACAGATTATTCCACACATCATTTCACACAACATACCACACATCATTCCACACATCATTCCATACAACGTTCCACACAACATTCCAGACCTCATTCCACAAATCATTCCACACCTCATTCCACACATAATTCCAAACATCATTCCACGCATAATTCACAACATCATTCCACATATCATTCCACACTTCATTTCCCACATCATTCCACACCTCATTTCACACATCATTCCACACATCATTCCACACCTCATTCCACAACTCATTCCCATATTATTCCTAAAATCATTCCACACGTCATTCCACACGTCATTCCACACATCATTCCACACCTCATTCCACTCATCATTCCACACGTAATTCCACACATCAATTCACACAACATTCCACACATCAATTCAAACCTCATTCCAAACATCATTCCACACCTCATTTCGCACGTCATTCCACGCATCATGCCATACATCATTACACACATCATTCCACACATCATTCCACACATCATTCCACACAGCATTACACACATCATTCCACACATCATTTCACACCTCATTCCAGACATCATACCACAGCTCATTCCACACATCATTCCACACATCATTGCACACATCATTCCAAACATCATTCCACACATCATTGCACAAAACATTCCACACCTCATTTAAACATATCATTCCTCACCTCATTCCACAACTAATTCCATAAATCACTCCACACATCATTCCACATATCATTCCACACATCATTCCACACATCATTCCACACAACGTTCGACACATCATTCCAGACCGCATTACCCACATCATTCCACAACTCATTCCACACATCATTCCACACAGCATTTAACATCTCATTCCACAACTCATTCCCACATTATTCCTAACTTCATTCCACACGTCATTCCTCATGTGATTCCACACATCATCCCACACATCATTCGACACGTCATTCCACACTTCATTCCACACATAATTCCACTCATCATTCCAAACATCATTCCGCATATCATTCCACACATCATTCCAGATAACATGCGACACTTCATTCCACACATCATTCCACACTTCATTCAACAAGTAATTCCACACATCAATTCACCCATCATTCCACACATCAATTCAAACCTCATTCCAAACATCATTCCACACGTCATTTTACACATCATTCCACACATCATTGCACACGTCATTCCACACAGCATTCCAAGTGTCATTCCAGACATCAATCCACATATCATTCCACACATCATTCCAGACATCATTCCACACATCATCCCACACAGCATTACACACTTCATTCCACACATCAATTCACACCTCATTCCAAATATCATACCAAACATCATTCCACACATCATTCCACGAAACATTCCACACCTCATTTAAACATTTCATTCCTCACCTCATTCCACAAATAATTCCACACATCACTCCACACATCATTCCACACATCATTCCACACATCATTCCACACACATTCCACACATTATTCCAAACATCATTCCACACCTCATTTCACATATCATTCCACGCATCATTCGACACATCATTCCACACATCATTCCACACATCATTCCACATATCATTCCACACATCATTACACACACCATTCCACACAAGATACCACACATCATTCCAGACATCATTCCACACATCATTCCACACAAAATTCCACACATCATTCCAGACCTCATTCCACACATCATTGCACACCTCATTCCACACATAATTCCAAACATCATTCCACACCTCATTCCACAACTCATTCCCACATTATTCCCAACATCATTCCACACGTCATTCCTCAAATGATTCCACACATCATCCCACACATCATTCGACACATCATTCCACACCTCATGCCACACATCATTCCACACGTCATTCCACACATCATTCCAAACATCATTCCACACATCATTACCCACATCATTCCGCACATCATTCCACACATCATTCCAGGTATCATTCGACACATTATTCCACACATCATTCCACACTTCATTGCACGCAACATTCCTCAACTCAATCCACTCAACATCCCACACAGCATTCAATACATCATTCCACATATCATTCCACACAGCATTCCAAACATCATTGCACACATCATTCCACACCTCATTCCAAACATCATTCTACACATCATTATACACGTCATTCCACACAACATTCCAAATATATTCAACTCCTCATTTCACATATCATTCCACGCATCATTTCACATCTCATTCCACACATCATTCCACACATCATTCCACATTTCATCCCACACCTCATTCCACACGTAATTCCACACATCACTTGCAACTTCATCATGCCACACATCAATTCAAACCTCATTCCAAACATCATTCCACATCTCATTCCACACATCGTTCCACACATCAATCCACACATCATTCCACACATCATTCCATACATCATTCCACACCTCATTCCACAACTCATTCAACATATCATTCCAAACATCATTCCACACCTCATTTCACACATCATTCCAAACATCATTGCACACATCATTCCAAACATCATTCCACACATCATTCCACACAGCATTACACACATCATTCCACACATCAATTCACACCTCATTCCAAACATCATTCCACAACTCATTCCACACATCATTCCACACATCATTCCACACATCATTCCACATATCATTCCACACATCATTCCACACATCATTTCACACAAGGTACCACACTTCATTCCACACATCATTCCATACTTCATTCCACACAACGTTCCACACATCATTTAAAAACTCATTCCACACCTCATTCCACACGTCATTCCACACATCATTCCACACATCATTCCACACATTATTCCACACATCATTCCACACCTCATTCCACACATCATTCCACACGTAATTCCACACATCAATTCACACATCATTCCACACATCAATTCAAACCTCATTACAAACATCATTCCACACCTCATTTCACACATCATTCCACACATCATTGCACACATCATTCCAAACTACATTCCACACATCCTTCCCCACGTAATTCCACACAGCATTCCAAGTGCAATTCCATACATCATTCCACACATCTTTCCACATATCATTCCACACATCATTCCACAAATCATCCCACACAGCATTTCGCACTTCATTCCACACATCATTCCACACATCATTACACAAAACATTCCACACCTCATTTCAACACCTCATTCCTCACCTCATTCCACAAATAATGCCAAACATCACTCCACACATCAGTCCACACATCATTCCACGCATGATTCCACACATCATTCCACACATTATTCAAAACATCATCCCACACATCATTCCACATATTATTCCACACATCATTCTACACATCATTCCGCACATCAATTCAAACCTCATTACAAACATCATTCCACACCTCATTTCACACATCATTCCACACATCATTGCACACATCATTCCAAACTACATTCCACACATCCTTCCCCACGTAATTCCACACAGCATTCCAAGTGCAATTCCATTCATCATTCCACACATCTTTCCACATATCATTCCACACATCATTCCACAAATCATCCCACACAGCATTTCGCACTTCATTCCACACATCATTCCACACATCATTACACAAACCATTCCACACCTCATTTCAACACCTCATTCCTCACCTCATTCCACAAATAATTCCAAACATCACTCCACACATCAGTCCACACATCATTCCACGCATGATTCCACACATCATTCCACACATTATTCAAAACATCATTCCACACATCATTCCACATATTATTCCACACATCATTCTACACATCATTCCGCACAAGATACCACACATCATTCCACCCATCATTCCGCACATCATTCCACACAACATTCCACATATCATTCCACACATCATTCCACACAAGTTACCACACCTCATTCCACACATCATTCCACATATCATTCCACACATCATTCCACACATCATTCCACACAAGATACCACACATCATTCCACACATCATTCCACACATTATTCCACACAACATTCCACACATCATTACAGACCTCATTCCACACATCATTCCCCACCTCATTCCACTCATCATTCCACGCAGAATTCTATACATCATTCCACATATCATTCCACACAGCATTCCACACATCATTGCACACATCATTCCACGCATCATTCCACATCTCATTCCAAACATCATTCCACACATCATTCCACACCTCATTCCACACCTCATTCCACACGTCATCCCAAACATCATTCCACACGTCATTCCACACATCATTCCACACATCATTCCACACGACATTCCACACATCATTCCACACGTAATTCCACACATCAATTCAAACATCATTCCACACATCAATTCACAACTCATTCCAAACATCATTCCGCACCTCATTCCACACATCATTGCACATATCATTCCAAACATCATTCCACACATCATTCCCAAAACATTCCACACCTCATTTCAACACCTCATTCCTCACCTCATTTCACAAATAATTCCAAACATCACTCCACACATCATTCCACACATGATTCCACACATCATTCCACACATTATTCAAAACATCATTCCACACATCATTCCACATATCATTCCACACATCGTTCCACACATCATTCCACACAAGATACCACACATCAAACCACACATTATTCCACACATCATTCCACACAACATTCCACACTTCGTTCCACACATCATTCCACACAAGATACCACACATCAAACCACATATTATTCCACACATCATTCCACACAACATTCCACACATTATTCCAAAAATCATTCCACACTTTATTTCACATATCATTCCACACATCATTCCACACATCATTCCACACAAGATACCACACAACATTCCACACATTATTCCACACATCATTCCGCACAACATTCCACACATCATTCCACACATCAATCCACACATCGTTCCAAACATCATTCCGCATATCATTCCACACATCATTCCAGATAACATTCGACACTTCATTCCACACATCATTCCACACTTCATTCCACACATCATTCCACACGTCATTCCACACATCATTCCCTCGTCATTCCACACATCATTCCACACAAAATTCCACACCTCATTCCACACATCATTCCACAAGTAATTCCACACATCAATTCACACATCATTCCACACATCAATTCAAACCTCATTCGAAACATCATTCCACATCTCATTTTACACATCATTCCACACATCATTGCACACATCATTCCAAACTACATTCCACACATCATTCCACACGTCATTCCACACAGCATTCCAAGTGTCATTCCAGACATCAATCCACACATCATCCCACACAGCATTACACACTTCATTCCATACATCTATTCACACCAAATTCCAAACATCATTCCACACCTCATTCCACACATCATTCCACACATCATTGCACACATCATACCAAACATCATTCAATACATAATTCCACATATCATTCCACACATCATTCCAAACCTCATTCCAAACATCATTCCACACATCATTCCACAGATCATTCCACACAACATTCCAAATATCATCCAATCCTCATTCCAAATATCATTCCACACATCATTCCACACATCATTCCACATCTCGTACCACACCTCATTCCACACGTAATTCCACAAATCAATTCACACTTCATCATTCCACACATCAATTCAAACCTCATTCCAAACATCATTCCACACCTCATTCCACACATCATTCCACACATCATTGCAAACATCATTCCAAACATCATTCCACACTTCATTCCACAAAACATTCCACACCTCATTTCAATACCTCATTCCTCACCTCATTCTACAATTAATTCCAAACATCACTCCACACATCATTCCACACATCATTCCACACAAGATTCCACACTTCATTCCACACATTATTTAAAAACATCATTCCACACATCATTCCACATATCATTCCACACATCATTCCACACATCATTCCACACACATTCCACACGTTATTTCAATCATCATTCCACACCTCATTCCACATAACATTCCACGCATCATTCCACACATCATTCCATACATCATTCCACATATCATTCCACACATCATTCCATACATCATACCACACAAGATAGCACACATCATTCCACACATCATTCCACGCAAAATTCCACACCTCATTCCACACATCATTCCACAAGTAATTCCACACATCAATTCACACATCATTCAACACATCAATTCAAACCTCATTCCAAACATCATTCCACACCTCATTTTACACATCATTCCACACATCATTGCACACATCATTCCAAACTACATTCCACACATCATTCCACACGTCATTCCACACAGCATTCCAAGTGTCATTCCAGACATCAATCCACACAACATTCCACATATCATTCCAGACATCAATCCACACATCATCCCACACAGCATTACACACTTCATTCCACACATCAATTCACACCTCATTCCAAATATCATTCCACACCTCATTCCACACATCATTCCACACATCATTGCACACATCATACCAAACATCATTCCACACATCATTCCACAAAACATTCCACACCTCATTTAATCATCTCATTCCTCACCTCATTCCACAAATAATTCCACACATCACTCCACACATCATTCAACACATCATTCCACACATCATTCCACACATCATTCCACACAAGATTCCACACTTCATTCCACACATTATTTAAAAACATCATTCCACACATCATTCCACAAATCATTCCACACATCATTCCACACATCATTCCACACACATTCCACACGTTATTTCAATCATCATTCCACACCTCATTCCACATATCATTCCACGCATCATTCCACACATCATTCCATACATCATTCCACATATCATTCCACACTTCATTCCATACATCATACCACACAAGATAGCACACATCATTCCACACATCATTCCACGCAAAATTCCACACCTCATTCCACACATCATTCCACAAGTAATTCCACACATCAATTCACACATCATTCAACACATCAATTCAAACCTCATTCCAAACATCATTCCACACCTCATTTTACACATCATTCCACACATCATTGCACACATCATTCCAAACTACATTCCACACATCATTCCACACGTCATTCCACACAGCATTCCAAGTGTCATTCCAGACATCAATCCACACAACATTCCACATATCATTCCAGACATCATTCCACACATCATCCCACACAGCATTACACACTTCATTCCACACATCAATTCACACCTCATTCCAAATATCATTCCACACCTCATTCCACACATCATTCCACACATCATTGCACACATCATACCAAACATCATTCCACACATCATTCCACAAAACATTCCACACCTCATTTAATCATCTCATTCCTCACCTCATTCCACAAATAATTCCACACATCACTCCACACATCATTCCACACATCATTCCACACATCATTCCACACACATTCCACACATTATTCCAAAAATCATTCCACACCTTATTTCACATATCATTCCACACATCATTCCACACATCATTCCACACAAGATACCACACAACATTCCACACATCATTCCACACTTCAATCCACAAATCATTCCAAACATCATTCCGCATATCATTCCACACATCATTCCAGATAACATTCGACACTTCATTCCACACATCATTCCACACTTCATTCCACACATCATTCCACACGTCATTCCACACATCATTCCACTCGTCATTGCACACATCATTCCACACAAAATTCCACACCTCATTCCACACATCATTCCACAAGTAATTCCACACATCAATTCACACATCATTCCACACATCAATTCAAACCTCATTCCAAACATCATTCCACATCTCATTTTACACATCATTCCACACATCATTGCACACATCATTCCAAACTACATTCCACACATCATTCCACACGTCATTCCACACAGCATTCCAAGTGTCATTCCAGACATCAATCCACACATCATCCCACACAGCATTACACACTTCATTCCATACATCAATTCACACCTAATTCCAAACATCATTCCACATCTCATTCCACACATCATTCCACACATCATTGCACACATCATACCAAACATCTTTCAATACATAATTTCACATATCATTCCAAACATCATTCCAAACGTCATTCCAAACATCATTCCACACATCATTCCACAGATCATTCCACACAACATTCCAAATATCATCCAATCATCATTCCAAATATCATTCCACACATCATTCCACACATCATTCCACATCTCGTACCACACCTCATTCCACACGTAATTCCACAAATCAATTCACACTTCATCATTCCACACATCAATTCAAACCTCATTCCAAACATCATTCCACACCTCATTCCACACATCATTCCACACATCATTGCAAACATCATTCCAAACATCATTCCACACATCATTCCACAAAACATTCCACACCTCATTTCAACACCTCATTCCTCACCTCATTCATCAATTAATTCCAAACATCACTCCACACATCATTCCACACATCATTCCACACATGATTCCACACATCATTCCACACATTATTTAAAAACATCATTCCACACATCATTCCACATATCATTCCACACATCATTCCACACATCATTCCACACATATTCCACACGTTATTTCAATCATCATTCCACACCTCATTCCACATATCATTCCACGCATCATTCCACACATCATTCCACACATCATTCCACATATCATTCCACACATCATTCCATACATCATACCACACAAGATACCACACATCATTCCACACATCATTCCACGCAAAATTCCACACCTCATTCCACACATCATTCCACAAGTAATTCCACACATCAATTCACACATCATTCAACACATCAATTCAAACCTCATTCCAAACATCATTCCACACCTCATTTTACACATCATTCCACACATCATTGCACACATCATTCCAAACTACATTCCACACATCATTCCACACGTCATTCCACACAGCATTCCAAGTGTCATTCCAGACATCAATCCACATATCATTCCACACATCATTCCAGACATCATTCCACACATCATCCCACACAGCATTACACACTTCATTCCACACATCAATTCACACCTCATTCCAAACATCATACCAAACATCATTCCACACATCATTCCACAAAACATTCCACACCTCATTTAAACATCTCATTCCTCACCTCATTCCACAAATAATTCCACGCATCACTCCACACATCATTCCACACATCATTCCACACATCATTCCACACGTCATTCCACACAGCATTCCACGCGACATTCCATACATCATTCCACACATCATTCCACACATCATTCCACACATTATTCCTCACATCATTCCACACAGCATTACACACATTCTTCCAAACATCAATTCACACCTCATTCCACATATCATTGCACACATCATTCCAAACATCATTCCACTCATCATTCCACAAAAAATACCACACCACATTTAAACACCTCATTCCTCACCTCATTCCACCGCTAATTCCACACATCACTCCACACATCATTCCACACATCATTCCACACATCATTCCACACATAATCCTCACATTTTGTCAATCATCATTCCACACCTCATTCCACATATCATTCCACACATCATTCTATACATCATACCACACAAGATACCACACATCATTCCACACATCATTCCACACATCATTCCGCACACTTTCCACACATTATTCCAAACATCATTACACACCTCATTTCACATATCATTCCACGCATCATTCCACACATCATTCCACACAAGATACCACACATCATTCCAGACATCATTCCACACATCATTCCACACAAAATTCCACACATCATTCCAGACCTCATTCCACAGATCATTGCACACCTCATTCCACACATAATTCCAAACATCATTCCTTACTTAATTCAACACATCATTCCACATATAATTCCACACTTCATTCCACACATCATTCCACACCTCATTCCACACATCATTCCACACATCAGTCCACACCTCATTCAACAACTCATGCCACACATCATTCCACACATCATTCCACACATCATTCCACACATCATTACCCACATCATTCCGCACATCGTTCCACACATCATTCCACATATCATTCGACACATTATTCCACATATCATTCCACACTTCATTCCACGCAACATTCCTCAACTCAATCCACTCATCATTCCTCACATCATTCAATGCATAATTCCACATATCATTCCACACATCATTCCAAACATCATTCCACACTTCATTCCACACGTCATTCCTCACCTTATTCCACTCATCAGTCCACACAGCATTCAATACATCATTCCACGTAGCATTCCACACAGCATTCCACACATCATTGCACACATCATTCCACACCTCATTCCAAACATCATTCCAAACATCATTACACTCATCATTCCACACTACATTCCAAATATCATCCACTCCTCATTCCACATATCATTCCACGCATTATTCCAGGTATCATTCCACACATCATTCCACACATCATTCCACACCGCATTCCACACGTCATTCCACACATCATTCTACACATCATTCAATACATAATTCCACATATCATTCCACACATCATTCCAAACCTCATTCCAAACATCATTCCACACATCATTCCACAGATCATTCCACACAACATTCCAAATATCTTCCAATCCTCATTCCAAATATCAGTCCACACATCATTCCACACATCATTCCACATCTCGTCCCAAACCTCATTCCACACGTAATTCCACAAATCAATTCAGACTTCATCATTCCACACACCAATTCAAACCTCATTCCAAACATCATTCCACACCTCATTCCACACATCATTCCACACATCATTGCAAACATCATTCCAAACATCATTCCACACATCATTCCACAAAACATTCCACACCTCATTTCAACACCTCATTCCTCACCTCATTCCACAATTAATTCCAAACATCACTCCACACATCATTCCACACATCATTCCACACATGATTCCACACATCATTCCACACATTATTTAAAAACATCATTCCACTCATCATTCCACATATCATTCCACACATCATTCCACACATCATTCCACACACATTCCACACGTTATTTCAATCATCATTCCACACCTCATTCCACATATCATTCCACGCACCATTCCACACATCATTCCACACATCATTCCACATATCGTTCCACACATCATTTCATACATCATACCACACAAGATACCACACATCATTCCACACATCATTCCACGCAAAATTCCACACCTCATTCCACACATCATTCCACAAGTAATTCCACACATCAATTCACACATCATTCAACACATCAATTAAAACCTCATTCCAAACATCATTCCACACCTCATTTTACACATCATTCCACACATCATTGCACACATCATTCCAAACTACATTCCACACATCATTCCACACGTCATTCCACACATCATCCCACACAGCATTACACACATCATACCAAACATCATTCCACACATCATTCCACAAAACATTCCACACCTCATTTAATCATCTCATTCCTCACCTCATTCCACAAATAATTCCACACATCACTCCACACATCATTCCACATATCATTCCACACATCATTCCACACACGTTCCACACATTATTCCAAAAATCATTCCACACCTTATTTCACAAATCATTCCACACATCATTCCACACATAATTCCACACAAGATACCACACAACATTCCACACATTATTCCACACATCATTCCGCACAACATTCCACACATCATTCCAAACATCATTCCAGATAACATTCGACACATCATTCCACACATCATTCCACACTTCATTCCACACATCATTCCACACGTCATTCCACACATCATTCTACTCGTCATTCCACACATCATTCCACACAAAATTCCACACCTCATTCCACACATCATTCCACAAGTAATTCCACACATCAATTCACACATCATTCCACACATCAATTCAAACCTCATACCAAACATCATTCCACATCTCATTTTACAATCATTCCACACATCATTGCACACATCATTCCAAACTACATTCCGCACATCATTCCACACGTGATTCCACACAGCATTCCAAGTGTCATTCCAGACATCAATCCACACATCATCCCACACAGCATTACACACTTCATTCCATACATCAATTCACACCTAATTCCAAACATCATTCCACACCTCATTCCACACATCATTCCACACATCATTGCACACATCATACCAAACATCATTCAATACATAATTCTACATATCATTCCACACATCATTCCAAAACACATTCCAAACATCATTCCACACATCATTCCACAGATCATTCCACACAACATTCCAAATATCATCCAATCCCCATTCCAAATATCATTCCACACATCATTCCACACATCATTCCACATCTCGTACCACACCTCATTCCACACGTAATTCCACAAATCAATTCACACTTCATCATTCCACACATCAATTCAAACCTCATTCCAAACATCATTCCACACCTCATTCCACACATCATTCCACACATCATTGCAAACATCATTCCAAACATCATTCCACACACCATTCCACAAAACATTCCACACCTCATTTCAACACCTCATTCCTCACCTCATTCCACAATTAATTCCAAACATCACTCCACACATCATTCCACACATCATTCCACACATGATTCCACACATCATTCCACACATTATTTAAAAACATCATTCCACACATCATTCCACATATCATTCCACACATCATTCCACACATCATTCCACACACATTCCACACGTTATTTCAATCATCATTCCACACCTCATTCCACATATCATTCCACGCATCATTCCACACATCATTCCACACATCATTCCACATATCATTCCACACATCATTCCATACATCATACCACACAAGATACCACACATCATTCCACACATCATTCCACGCAAAATTCCACACCTCATTCCACACATCATTCCACAAGTAATTCCACACATCAATTCACACATCATTCAACACATCAATTCAAACCTCATTCCAAACATCATTCCACACCTCATTTTACACATCATTCCACACATCATTGCACACATCATTCCAAACTACATTCCACACATCATTCCACAAGTCATTCCACACAGCATTCCAAGTGTCATTCCAGACATCAATCCACACAACATTCCACACATCATTCCAGACATCATTCCACACATCATCCCACACAGCATTACACACTTCATTCCACACATCAATTCACACCTCATTCCAAATATCATTCCATACCTCATTCCACACATCATTCCACACATCATTGCACACATCATACCAAACATCATTCCACACATCATTCCACAAAACATTCCACACCTCATTTAATCATCTCATTCCTCACCTCATTCCACAAATAATTCCACACATCACTCCAAACATCATTCCACACATCATTCCACACATCATTCCACACATCATTCCACACATTATACCACACAACATACCACACATTACTCCACACATCATTCCGCACAACATTCTACACATCATTCCACACATCAATCCACACATCATTCCAAACATCATTCCGCATATCATTCCACACATCATTCCAGATAACATTCGACACTTCATTCCACACATCATTCCACACTTCATTCCACACATCATTCCACACGTCATTTCACTCATCATTCCACTCGTCATTCCACACATCATTCCACACAATATTCCACACCTCATTCCACACATCATTCCACAAGTAATTCCACACATCAATTCACACATCATTCCACACATCAATTCAAACCTCATTCCAAACATCATTCCACATCTCATTTTACACATCATTCCACACATCATTGCACACATCATTCCAAACTACATTCCACACATCATTCCTCACGTCATTCCACACAGCTTTCCAAGTGTCATTCCAGACATCAATCCACACATCATCCCACACAGCATTACACACTTAATTCCACACATCAATTCACACCTCATTCCAAACATCATTCCACACCTCATTCCACACATCATTCCACACATCATTGCACACATCATACCAAACATCATTCCACACATCATTCCAGACACATTCCACACATTATTCCAAACATCATTCCACACCTCATTTCACATATCATTCCACGCATCATTCCACACATCATTCCACATATCATTCCACACATCATTCCACATATCATTCCACGCATCATTCCACACACCATTCCACACAAGATACCACACATCATTCCAGACATCATTCCACACATCATTCCACACATAATTCTAAACATCATTCCACACATAATTCAACACATCATTCCACATATCATTCCCACATTATTCCTAACATCTTTCCACACGTCATTCCTCAAGTGATTCCACACATCATGCCACACATCATTCGACACATCATTCCACACCTCATGCCACACATCATTCCACACATCATTCCACACATCATTCCACACATCATTCCACACATCATTCCAAACCTCATTCCACATATCATTCCACGCACTATTTCACACATCATTCCACACATCATTCCACTCCTCATTCCAGACATCGTTCCACACATCATTCCACACTACATTCCAAATATCATCCACTCCTCATTCCACATATCATTCCAGGCATCATTCCACATCTCATTCCACACATCATTCCACAAATCATTCCACATCTCATTCCACACGTTATTCCACACAACATTCCACACGTCATTCCACGCATTATTCCATACATCATTCCACACATATTCCACACGTCAATTCCACACATCAATTCACACATCATTCCACACATCAATTCAAACCGCATTCCAAACATCATTCCACATCTCATTTCACACATCATTCCACACATCATTGCACACATCATTCCAAACATCAATCCACACATCATTCGAAACATCATTCCACAACTCATTCCACACATCATTCCACACATCATTGCACACATCATTCCAAACATCATTGCACACATCATTCCACTAATCATTCCACACCTCATTTAAACACCTCATTCCTCAGCTCATTCCACAACTAATTCCACACATCACTCGACACATCATTTCACACATCATTCCACATATCATTCCAAACACATTCCACACGTTATTTGAATCAGCATTCCACACCTCATTCCACATATCATTCCACGCATCATTCCACACATCATTCCACACATCATGTCACATATCATTCCACACATCATTCCATACATCATTCCACACAAAATACTACACATCATTCCACACATCAGTCCACACATCATTCCACATAACGTGCCATACATCATTCCAGACCTCATTCGACACGTCATTCCACACCTCATTCCACACATAATTCCAAACGTCATTCTACACATAATTCAACACATCATTCTACATCACATTCCACACTTCATTCCTCACATCATTCCATACCTCATTCCACACATCATTCCACATATCATTCCACACATCATTCCACACCTCATTCCACGACTCATTCCCACATTATTCCACACATCATTGCACACATCATTCAACACATCATTCCATACCTCATTTCACAAATAATTCCAAACTGCGTTCCACAACTCATTCCACACATCATTCCACACATCATTCAACACGTCATTCCACACATCATTCTATACTTCATTCCACATGTCATTCCACACCTCATTCCACACATCATTCCACACATTATTCCAAACCTCATTCCACACATCATTCCACAACTCATTCCACACATCATTCCACACATCATTGCACACATCATTCCAAACATCATTGCACACATCATTCCACTAATCATTCCACACCTCATTTAAACACCTCATTCCTCAGCTCATTCCACAACTAATTCCACACATCACTCGACACATCATTTCACACATCATTCCACATATCATTCCAAACACATTCCACACATTATTTGAATCATCATTCCACACCTCATTCCACATATCATTCCACGCATCATTCCACACATCATTCCACACATCATTCCACACATCATAACACACATCCGTCCATACAGCATTCCAACCTCATTCCACACATCATTCCACATATCATTCCACACATGATTCACCGCATCCTCCAAACATCATTCCACACCTCATTCCACATAACTTTCCATACATCATTCCAAGCATCATTCCACACATAATTGCACAACATTCCACACATCATTCGACACATCCTTCCACACTTCATTCCAAACATCAATTCACACCACATACCACATAACATTCCACGCAACATACCACACATCATTCCAAACATCATTCCACACCTCATTCCACACCTCATTCTGCACATCATTCCACACATCAATCCACACGTCATTCCACACAACATTCCAATTATCATCCACTCCTCATTCCACACATCATTCGACACATCATCTGACATACCATCCCACACCTCATTCCACACATCATTCCACACAGCATTTCACACATCATTCCACACACCATTCCACACCTCATTCCACACCTCATTCCACACCTCATTCCACGTAACATTCCACTCATCATTCCACACATCATTCAAAACAACATTCCAAATATCATTCCACACCTCATTCCAAGTATCATTCCACGCATCATTCCAGGCATCATTCCACACATCATTCCACATATCATTCCACACAGCATTCCACACATCATTCCACAAAACATTCCACTCATCATTCCATACATCATTCCACACGTCCTTCCACACATCATTCCACACATCATTCCACACATCATTCCACACATCATTCCACACATCATTCCACACCACATTCCAAACCTCATTCCACACATAATTCCAAACAACATTGCAACATCATTCCACACATCATCCCGCACATCATTCCACACATCATTCCACACCTCATTGCACACATCATTCCACACATCATTCAACACATCATTCCACACATCATTCTACACTTCATTCCACATGTCATTCCACACCTCATTCCACACATCATTCCACACATAATTCCAAAGCTCATTCCACACATCATTCCACAACTCATTCCACACGTCATTCCACACGTCATTTTGCACATCATTCCACAAATTATTCCACAACTCATTCAACACATCATTCCAAACATCATTACATACATCATTCCAGACATCATTCCACACATCATTCCACACATCATTTCACACCTCATTCCACACATCATTCCGCACCTCATTCCACAATTCATTCAACACATTATTCAACACATTATTCCACACATCATTCTACATTAATTCCACACATCATTCCAAACATCATTCCATTCATCATTCCATACCTCATTCCATAACTCATTCCACATATCATTCCAAAAATCATTCAAAAGATCATTCCACATATCATTCTACACTTCATTCCGCACATCATTCCACACATCTTTCCATACATCATTCCAACACATCTGTCCATACCGCATTCCACATCTCATTGCACACAGCATTCCACACATCATTCCACACATGATTCCACACATTATTCCAAACATCATTCTACACCTCATTCCACATAACATTCCACACATCATTACATGCATCTTTCCACACATCATTCCACAACATTCCACACATCATTCCAGACATCATTCCCCACATCAGTTATACCTCATTCCACACCTCATTCCACATATCATTCCACACATCATTCTACACATCATTCCACAGATCATTCCACACATCATTCCACACTTCATTCCACAAATCATTCCAAACATCATTACATACAACATTCCACACATCATTCTACACATCATTCCACAGATCATTCCACACATCATTCCACACTTCATTCCACATGTCATTCCACACCTCATTCCACACATCATTCCACACATAATTCCAAAGCTCATTCCACACATCATTCCACAACTCATTCCACACGGCATTCCACACGTCATTATGCACATCATCCCACAAATTATTCAACAACTCATTCAACACATCATTCCACACCTCATTGCACAACTCATTCCACAAATCATTCCACAAATCATTCAAAAAAACAATTCCACACATCATTCTACACTTCATTCCACACATCATTCCACACATCATTCCACACATCATTCCACACATCATTCCAAACATCAGTCCATACCGCATTCCACACCTCATTCCACACCACATACCACGTAACTTTCCACGCATCATTCCAGACAACATTCCAAACATCATTCCATACATCATAACACACATCATTCCACACATCTTTCCACACATCATTCCACACCATATTCCTAACCTCATTCCACACATCATTCCACACATCATTCCCCACATCATTCCACACATCATTCCACACCTCATTCCACAACTCATTCCACACATTATTCAAAATATCATTCCAAACATCATTCCACACTTAATTCCGCACATCATTCCACACATCATTCCAAACATCATTACACAACATTCCACACATCATTCCACACAGCATTCCACATATCAGTCCACACCGCATTCCACACCTCATTCCACACGTCATTCCAAACATCATTCCTCACATCATTCCAAACATAATTCCAGATATCATTCGACAGATCATTCCACAACACATTTCACACATCATTCCACACATCATTCCACACTTCATTCCATACATCATTACAAACATCATTACATACATCATTCCACACATCATTCCAAACATCATTCAACACATCATTCCACACATCATTCCTCCACATCATTCAACACATCATTCCACACATCATTCAACATGTCATTACTAACCTCATTTCACACATCATTCGACTCGTCATTCCACACATCATTCCACACATCATTTCAAAATTCATTCCACACATCATTCCACCACATCATTCCACACATCATTCCACTCGGCATTCCACACGTCATTCCACACATCAATCCACAAATCATTCCACACATCATTCCACTCATCATTCCTCACATCATTCCAAACATAATTCTACACATCATTCCACACCTCATTCCACACATCATTCCACACCACATTCCAAACCTCATTCCACACATAATTCCAAACAACATTGCAACATCATTCCACACATCATCCCACACATGATTCCACACAGCATTCCACACCTCATTGCACACATCATTCCACACATCATTCAACACATCATTCCACACATCATTCTACACTTCATTCCACATGTCATTCCACACCTCATTCCACACATCATTCCACACATAATTCCAAAGCTCATTCCACACATCATTCCACAACTCATTCCACACGTCATTCCACACGTCATTATGCACATCATTCCACAAATTATTCCACAACTCATTCAACACATCATTCCACACATCATTCCACACATCATTCCAAACATCATTCCACACCATATTCCACACCTCATTCCACACATAATTCCAAACATCATTACATACATCATTCCAGACAGCATTCCACACATCATTCCACACATCATTTCACACCTCATTCCACACATCATTCCGCACCTCATTCCACAATTCATTTAACACATTATTCAACACATCATTCCACACATCATTCTACATTTAATTCCACACATCATTCCAGACATCTTTCCACACATCATTCCAACACATCTGTCCATACCGCATTCCACACCTCATTGCACACAGCATTCCACACATCATTCTACACATGATTCCACACATCATTCCAAACATCATTCTACACCTCATTCCACATAACATTCCACACATCATTACATGCATCATTCCACACATCATTCCACAACATTCCACACATCATTCGAGACAACATTCCCCACATCAGTCCATACCTGAATCCACACCTCATTCCACATATCATTCCACACATCATTCTACACATCATTCCACACATCATTCCACACATCATTCCACACTTCATTCCACACATCATTCCAAACATCATTACATACAACATTCCACACATCATTCCACATATCATTCCACACATCATTCCACACATCATTCAATACCTCATTCCACACATCATTCCACACCTCATTGCACAACGCATAACAAATCATTCCACACATCATTCAAAAAATCATTCCACACATCATTCTACACTTCATTCCACACATCATTCCACACATCATTCCACACATCATTCCAAACATCAGTCCATACCGCATTCCACACCTCATTCCACACTTCATTTCACACATCATTCCACACATGATTCCAAACATCATTCCAAACATCATTCCACACCTCATTCCACATGACATTCCACACGTCATTCCACGCATCATTCCACACATAATTCCACAACATTCCACAAATCATTCCACACATCATTCAAAACATCATTCCACAACTCATTCCACATAACATTCCACACATCATTCCACGCATCATTCCAGACATAATTCCACATTATTCCACACTTCATTCCACACATCGTTTATCACCTCATTCCACACATAATTCCACACATCAGTCAATACCTCATTTCGCTCCACATTCCACAAGTCATTCCACACATCATTCCACTCATCATTCCACACATCATTCCACACATCATTCCAGACATCATTCCACACCTCATTCCACTCATCATTCCACACATCATTCAATACATCATTCCACAAATCATTCCACACATCATTCCACTCATCATTCCACACATAATTCCACACTGCATTCCACACATCATTGCACACATCATTCCACACATCATTCCACACCTCATTCCACACATCATTTCACACAGCATTCCACACAACATACCAAGCAACGTTCCAAATATCATCCGCTCCTCATTCCACATATCATCCACGCATCAATCCACATCTCATTCCACACATCTTTCCACACATGTATCACACCTCATTCCACACATTATTCCACACGTAATTCCACGCGTGCTTCCATACATCATTACACATATCATTCCACACATCAATTCACACCTCATTCCATACCTCATTCCACATCTCACTCCACACATCATTCCACACAGCCATTGCACACATCATTCCAATCATAATACCAAACATCATTCCACGCATCATTCCACACATCATTCCACACATAATTCAGCATGTCATTCCACACACCATTCCGCACATCTTTCCACACTTCATTCCATATATCAACCACACCTCATTCCACATATCATTCCAAGCATAATTCCACATCCCTTTCCCACATCATTCGACACATGATTCCACACATCATTCCACACCTCATTCCACACATCATTCCACTCAGCATTTCAAACATCTTTCCACACATTATTCCACACCTCATTCCAAACCTCATTCCACATATCATTCCACACATCATTCCACACATCATTCCACACATCATTCCAAACATCATTCCACACCTCATTCCACACATCATTCCACACATCATTCCACACACAATTCCACACATCATTCCACGCATTATTCCACACAAATGTCCATACCTCATTCCACACGTCATTCGACACATAGTTCCACACATAATTCCAAATATCATCCACTCCTTATTCCACACATCATTCGACACATCATCTGACATTTCATTCCACACCTCATTCCACACATCATTCCACACAGCATTTCACACGTCATTCCACACACCATTCCACACGTCATTCTACACCTCATTCCACACTTCATTCCACATATCATTCCACGCATCATTCCACACATTATTCCACACATCAGTCCAAACATTATTCCACACCTCATTCCACGTATCATTCCATACATCATTCCACACGTCATTCCACACATCATTCCACACATCATTCCACACCACATTCCAAACCTCATTCCACACATAATTCTAAACATCATTGCATAAATAATTCCACACATCATCCCACACATCATTCCACATATCATTCCACGCCTCATTCCACACATCATTCCAAACCTCATTCCACAACTCAATCCACACATGATTCCTCACATCATTCAACACATCAATCCACACATCATTCTACACGTCATTCTGCACATCATTCCACACATTATTCCACAACTCAATCCACACATCATTCCACATATCATTCCACACATCATTCCACACATCATTCCACACATCATTCCAAACATCATTCCGCACCTCATTCCACACATCATTCCACACATCATTCCACACACAATTCCACACATCATTCCACGCATTATTCCACACAAATGTCCATTCCTCATTCCACACGTCATTCGACACATCATTCCACACATAATTCCAAATATCATCCACTCCTTATTCCACACATCATTCGACACATCATCTGACATTTCATTCCCCACCTCATTCCACACATCATTCCACACAGCATTTCACACGTCATTCCACACACCGTTCCACACATCATTCCACACATCATTACGCGCATCATTCCACACATCATTCCACACCATATTCCACACCTCATTCCACACATAATTCCAAACATCATTCCGCACCTCATTCCACACATCATTCCACACATCATTCCACACACAATTCCACACATCATTCCACGCATTATTCCACACAAATGTCCATACCTCATTCCACACGTCATTCGACACATCATTCCACACATAATTCCAAATATCATCCACTCCTTATTCCACACATCATTCGACACATCATCTGACATTTCATTCCCCACCTCATTCCACACATCATTCCACACAGCATTTCACACGTCATTCCACACACCGTTCCACACATCATTCCACACATCATTACGCGCATCATTCCACACATCATTCCACACATCATTCCACACCTCATTCCACACATTATTCCGTACCTCATTCCAAAACTCATTCCACACATTATTCAACACATCATTCCACACATCATTATATACTTAATTCCACACATCATTCTACACATCATTCCAAACATCATTCCACAACATTCCACACATCACTCCACACAGCATTCCACACATCAGTCCATACCGCATTCCACACCTCATTCCACACATCATTCCACACATCATTCCACACTTCATTCCAAATATAAACCCAGATATCATTCGACACATCATTCCACAACTCATTCCACACATCATTCCACACGTCATTCTACACATCATTCCAAGCATGATTCCACAACTCATTCCACACATCATTCCACACATCATTCCGCACATCATTCCACACATCATTCCACACATCATTCCACACCATATTCCACACCTCATTCCACACATCTTTCGAAACATCATTACATACATCATTCCACACATCATTCCAAACATCATTCCACACATCATTCCACACATCATTCCATACCTCATTCCACACATAAATTCCACACATCATTCTACACTTAATTCCGCACGTCATTCCACACATCTTTCCACACATCATTCCACTCATCAGTCCATACCGCATTCCACACCTCATTGCACACATCATTCCAAACATCATTCCACACATCATTCCAAACATCATTCCACACCTCATTCCACGTATCATTCCACGCATCATTCCAGGCATCATTCCACACATCATTCCACATATCATTCCATTCAGCATTCCGCACATCATTCCACACAACATTCCACACATCATTCCATACATCATTCCACACGTCATTCCACACATCATTCCACACATCCTTCCACACCTCATTCCACACATCATTCCAAACCTCATTCCACAACACATTCCACACATCATTCCACACATCATTCAACACATCTTTCCACACATCATTCTACACTTCATTCCACATGGCATTCCACACCTCATTCCACATTTCATTCTACACATCATTCCACACATCATTCCACACATCATCCCACACAACAGTCCATACCGCATTCCACACCTCATTCCACACATCATTCCACACATCATTCCACACCTGATTCACCACATCATTCCAAACATCATTCCACATCTCATTCCACAGAACATTCCACACATCATTCTACGCATCATTCCAAACATAATTCCACAACATTCCACACATCATTCCACACATCATTCCAAACATCAATTCACACCACATACCACATAACATTCCACGCATCATACCACACATCTATCCAAACATGATTCCACACATCATTGCACACATCATTCCACACCTCATTCCACACCTCATTCTACACATCATTCCATACATTATTCCACACATCATTCCACACAACATTCCAAATATCATCCACTCCTCATTCCACACAACATTCTACACATCATCTGACATATCATTCCACACCTCATTCCACACATCATTCCACACAGCATTTCACACATCATTCCACACAACATTCCACATCTCATTCCACACATCATTCCACACCTCATTCCTCATATCATTCCTCGCATCATTTCACCATCATTCCACACATCATTCCAAACATCATTCCACACGTCATTCCACGTATCATTCCACGCATCATTCCAGGCATCATTCCACACATCATTCCACATATCATTCCACACAGCATTCCACACATCATTCCACACAGCATTCCACACATCATTCCATACATCATTCCACACGTCATTCCACACATCATTCCACACATCATTCCACACATCACTCCACACATCATTCCACTCTTCATTCCACACCACATTCCAAACCTCAGTCCACACATAATTCCAAACATCATTGCATACATCATTCCACACATCATCCCACACATCATTCCACACATCATTCCACACCTAATTCCACACATCATTCCAAACCTCATTCCACAACTCATTCCACATATCATTCCACACATCATTCAACACATCTTTCCGCACATCATTCTACACTTCATTCCACATGTCAATCCACACCTCATTCCACACAACATTCCACACATCATTCCAAACCTCATTCCACACATCATTCCACAACTCATTCCACACATCATTCCACACGTCATTATGCACATCATTCCACACCATATTCCACATCACATTCTATACATAATTCCAAACATCATTACATACATCATTCCAGACATCATTCCACACATCTTTCCACACATCATTCCACACCTCATTCCACACATCATTCCGCAACTCATTCCACAACTCATTCCACATATCATTCCACACATCATTCAACACATCTTTCCACACATCATTCTACACTTCATTCCACATGTCATTCCACACCTCATTCCACATCTCATTCAACACATCATTCCACACATCATTCCACACTTCATTCCACACAACAATCCATACCGCATTCCACACCTCATTCCACACATCATTCCACACATCATTCACCACATCATTCCAAACATCATTCCACACCTCATTCCACAGAACATTCCACATATCATTCTACGCATCATTCCAAACATAATTCCACAGCATTCCACACATCATTCCACACATCATTCCAAACATCAATTCACACCACATACCACATAACATTCCACCCATCATTCCACACATCATTCAAAAATGATTCCACACATCATTCCACTCAACAATCCACACATCATTGCACACATCATTCCACACCTCATTCCACACCTCATTCTTCACATCATTCCACTCATCATTCCACACATCATTCCACACAACATTCCAAATATCATCCACTCCTCATTCCACACATCATTCTACACATCATCTGACATATGATTCCACACCTCATTCCACACATCATTCCACACGTCATTATGCACATCATTCCACACATTATTCCACAACTCATTCAACACATCATTCCACACATCATTCCACACATCATTCCACACCATATTCCACATCACATTCTATACATAATTCCAAACATCATTACATACATCATTCCAGACATCATTCCACACATCATTCCACACATCATTCCACACCTCATTCCACACATCATTCCGCAACTCATTCCACAACTCATTCCACATATCATTCCACACATCATTCAACACATCTTTCCACACATCATTCTACACTTCATTCCACATGTCATTCCACACCTCATTCCACATCTCATTCAACACATCATTCCACACATCATTCCACACTTCATTCCACACAACAATCCATACCGCATTCCAAACCTCATTCCACACATCTTTCCACACATCATTCACCACATCATTCCAAACATCATTCCACACCTCATTCCACAGAACATTCCACACATCATTCTACGCATCATTCCAAACATAATTCCACAGCATTCCACACATCATTCCACACATCATTCCAAACATCAATTCACAACACATACCACATAACATTCCACCCATCATTCCACACACCATTCAAAACATGATTCCACACATCATTCCACACATCATTCCACTCAACAATCCACACATCATTGCACACATCATTCCACACCTCATTCCACACCTCATTCTTCACATCATTCCACTCATCATTCCACACATCATTCCACACAACATTCCAAATATCATCCACTCCTCATTCCACACATCATTCTACACATCATCTGACATATGATTCCACACCTCATTCAACACATCATTCCACGCAGCATGTCACACTTAATTCCACACTGCTTTCCACTCCCCATTCCACACCTCATTCCACACCTCATTCCGCATATCATTCCACGCATCATTCCACACATCATTCCACACATCATTCCAAACATCATTCCACACCTCATTCCACGTATCATTCCACGCATCAGTCCAGGCATCATTCCACACATCATTCCACATATCATTCCACACAGCATTCCTCACATCATTCCACACATCATTCCACAAATCATTCCACATCTCATTCCACAACTCATTCCACACATCATTCCACACATCATTCAATAAATCATTCCACACATCATTCTACACTTCATTCCACACATCATTCCACACATCATTCCACACATCATTCCACACATCATTCCACACATCATTCCACACATCAGTCCATACCGCATTCCACACCTCATTCCACACTTCATTTCACACATCATTCCACACATGATTCCAAACATCATTCCAAACATCATTCCACACCTCATTCCACATGACATTCCACACGTCATTCCACGCATCATTCCACACATAATTCCACAACATTCCACAAATCATTCCACACATCATTCAAAACATCATTCCACAACTCATTCCACATAACATTCCACACATCATTCCACGCATCATTCCAGACATAATTCCACATTATTCCACACTTCATTCCACACGTCATTTATCACCTCATTCCACACATAATTCCACACATCAGTCAATACCTCATTTCACTCCACATTCCACAAGTCATTCCACACATCATTCCACTCATCATTCCACACATCATTCCACACATCATTCCAGACATCATTCCTCACCTCATTCCACTCATCATTCCACACATCATTCAATACATCATTCCACAAATCATTCCACACATCATTCCACTCATCATTCCACACATAATTCCACATTGCATTCCACACATCATTGCACACATCATTCCACACCTCATTCCACACCTCATACCACACATCATTTCACACAGCATTCCACACAACATACCAAGCAACGTTCCAAATATCATCCGCTCCTCATTCCACATATCATCCACGCATCAATCCACATCTCATTCCACACATCTTTCCACACATGATTTCACACCTCATTCCACACATTATTCCACACGTAATTCCACGCGTGCTTCCATACATCATTACACATATTATTCCACACATCAATTCACACCTCATTCCATACCTTATTCCACATCTCACTCCACACATCATTCCACACAGCCATTGCACACATCATTCCAATCATAATTCCAAACATCATTCCACGCATCATTCCACACATCATTCCACACACAATTCCACATGTCATTCCGCACACCATTCCGCACATCTTTCCACACTTCATTCCATATATCAACCACACCTCATTCCACATATCATTCCAAGCATCATTCCACATCCCTTTCTCACATCATTCGACACATGATTCCACACATCATTCCACACCTCATTCCATACATCATTCCACTCAGCATTTCAAACATCTTTCCACACATTATTCCACACCTCATTCCAAACCTCATTCCACATATCATTCCACACATCATTCCACACATCATTCCACACATCATTCCAAACATCATTACACACCTCATTCCACACATCATTCCACACATCATTCCACACACAATTCCACACATCATTCCACGCATTATTCCACACAAATGTCCATACCTCATTCCACACGTCATTCGACACATCATTCCACACATAATTCCAAATATCATCCACTCCTTATTCCACACATCATTCGACATATCATCTGACATTTCATTCCACACCTCATTCCACACATCATTCCACACAGCATTTCACACGTCATTCCACACACCATTCCACACGTCATTCTACACCTCATTCCACACTTCATTCCACATATCATTCCACGCATCATTCCACACATCATTCCACACATCAGTCCAAACATTATTCCACACCTCATTCCACGTATCATTCCATACATCATTCCACACGTCATTCCACACATCATTCCACACATCATTCCACACCACATTCCAAACCTCATTCCACACATAATTCTAAACATCATTGCATAAATCATTCCACACATCATCTCACACATCATTCCACACATCATTCCACGCCTCATTCCACACATCATTCCAAACCTCATTCCACAACTCAATCCACACATGATTCCTCACATCATTCAACACGTCAATCCACACATCATTCTACACGTCATTCTGCACAACATTCCACACATTATTCCACAACTCAATCCACACATCATTCCACATATCATTCCACACATCATTCCACACATCATTCCACACATCATTCCAAACATCATTCCACACCTCATTCCACACATAATTCCAAACATCCTTACATACATCATTCCACACATCATTCCACACATCATTCCACACATCATTCCACACCTCATTCCACACATTATTCCGTACCTCATTCCAAAACTCATTCCACACATTATTCAACACATCATTCCACACATCATTATATACTTAATTCCACACATCATTCTACACATCATTCCAAACATCATTCCACAACATTCCACACATCACTCCACACAGCATTCCACACATCAGTCCATACCGCATTCCACACCACATTCCACACATCATTCCACACATCATTCCACACTTCATTCCAAATATAAACCCAGATATCATTCGACACATCATTCCACAACTCTTTCCACACTTCATTCCACACGTCATTCTACACATCATTCCAAACATGATTCCACAACTCATTCCGCACATCATTCCACACATCATTCCACACATCATTCCACACATCATTCCACACATCATTCCACACCATATTCAACACCTCATTCCACACATCTTTCGAAACATCATTACATACAACATTTCACACATCATTCCAAACATCATTCCACACATCATTCCACACTTCATTCCATACCTCATTCCACACATAAATTCCACATATCATTCTACACTTAATTCCGCACGTCATTCCACACATCATTCCACACATCATTCCACTCATCAGTCCATACCGCATTCCACACCTCATTGCACACATCATTCCAAACATCATTCCACACATCATTCCAAACATCATTCCACACCTCATTCCACGTATCATTCCACGCATCATTCCAGGCATCATTCCACACATCATTCCACATATCATTCCATTCAGCATTCCACACATCATTCCACACAACATTCCACACATCATTCCATACATCATTCCACACGTCATTCCACACATCATTCCACACATCCTTCCACACCTCATTCCACACATCATTCCAAACCTCATTCCACAACACATTCCACACATCATTCCACACATCATTCAACACATCTTTCCACACATCATTCTACACTTCATCCCACATGGCATTCCACACCTCATTCCACATTTCATTCTACACATCATTCCACACATCATTCCACATATCATCCCACACAACAGTCCATACCGCATTCCACACCTCATTCCACACATCATTCCACACATCATTCCACACATGATTCACCACATCATTCCAAACATCATTCCACATCTCATTCCACAGAACATTCCACACATCATTCTACGCATCATTCCAAACATAATTCCACAACATTCCACACATCATTCCACACATCATTCCAAACATCAATTCACACCACATACCACATAACATTCCACGCATCATACCACACATCATTCCAAACATGATTCCACACATCATTGCACACATCATTCCACACCTCATTCCACACCTCATTCTACACATCATTCCATACATCATTCCACACATCATTCCAAACAACATTCCAAATATCATCCACTCCTCATTCCACACAACATTCTACACATCATCTGACATATCATTCCACACCTCATTCCACACATCATTCCACACAGCATTTCACACATCATTCCACACAACATTCCACATCTCATTCCACACCTCATTCCACACCTCATTCCTCATATCATTCCTCGCATCATTTCACCATCATTCCACACATCATTCCAAACATCATTCCACACGTCATTCCACGTATCATTCCACGCATCATTCCAGGCATCATTCCACACATCATTCCACACATCATTCCACACATCATTCCACACAGCATTCCACACATCATTCCATACATCATTCCACACGTCATTCCACACATCATTCCACACATCATTCCACACATCACTCCACACATCATTCCACTCTTCATTCCACACCACATTCCAAACCTCAGTCCACACATAATTCCAAACATCATTGCATACTTCATTCCACACATCATCCCACACATCATTCCACACATCATTCCACACCTAATTCCACACATCATTCCAAACCTCATTCCACAACTCATTCCACATATCATTCCACACATCATTCAACACATCTTTCCGCACATCATTCTACACTTCATTCCACATGTCAATCCACACCTCATTCCACACAACATTCCACACATCATTCCAAACCTCATTCCACACATCATTCCACAACTCATTCCACACATCATTCCACACGTCATTATGCACATCATTCCACACATTATTCCACAACTCATTCAACACATCATTCCACACATCATTCCACACATCATTCCACACCATATTCCACATCACATTCTATACATAATTCCAAACATCATTACATACATCATTCCAGATATCATTCCACACATCATTCCACACATCATTCCACACCTCATTCCACACATCATTTCGCAACTCATTCCACAACTCATTCCACATATCATTCCACACATCATTCAACACATCTTTCCACACATCATTCTACACTTCATTCCACATGTCATTCCACACCTCATTCCACATCTCATTCAACACATCATTCCACACATCATTCCACACTTCATTCCACATAACAATCCATACCGCATTCCACACCTCATTCCACACATCATTCCACACATCATTCACCACATCATTCCAAACATCATTCCACACCTCATTCCACAGAATATTCCACACATCATTTTACGCATCATTCCAAACATAATTCCACAACATTCCACACATCATTCCACACATCATTCCAAACATCAATTCACACCACATACCACATAACATTCCACCCATCATTCCACACTTCATTCAAAACATGATTCCACACATCATTCCACACATCATTCCACTCAACAATCCACACATCATTGCACACATCATTCCACACCTCATTCCACACCTCATTCTTCACATCATTCCACTCATCATTCCACACATCATTCCACACAACATTCCAAATAACATCCACTCCTCATTCCACACATCATTCTACACATCATCTGACATATGATTCCACACCTCATTCAACACATCATTCCACGCAGCATTTCACACTTAATTCCACACTGCTTTCCACACCCCATTCCACACCTCATTCCACACCTCATTCCGCATATCATTCCACGCATCATTCCACACATCATTCCACACATCATTCCAAACATCATTCCACACCTCATTCCACGTATCATTCCACGCATCATTCCAGGCATCATTCCACACATCATTCCACATATCATTCCACACAGCATTCCTCACATCATTCCACACAACATTCCACACATCATTCCAGACATCATTCCACACGTCATTCCACACATCATTCCACAAATCATTCCACACATCATTCCACACATCATTCCACACATCATTCCACACCACATTCCAAACCTCATTCCACACATAATTCCAAACATCATTGCATACATCATTCCACCCACCATCCCACACAGCATTACACACATCCTTCCACACCTCATTCCACACATCATTCCAAACCTCATTCCACCACTCATTCCAGATATCATTCCACACATCATTCAACACATCTTTCCACACTTCATTCTACACTTCATTCCACATGTCATTCCACACCTCATTCCACACATCATTCCACACATCATTCCAAACCTCATTCCACACATCATTCCAGAACTCATTCCACACATCATTCCACACGTCATTATGCACATCATTCCACACATTATTCCACAACTCATTCAACACATCATTCCACACATCATTCCACAATCATTCCACACCATATTCCACACCTCATTCCACACATAATTCCAAACATCATTACATACATCATTCCAGACATCATTCCACACATTATTCCACACATCATTCCACACCTCATTCCACACAACATTCCGCACCTCATTCCACAACTCTTTCCACACATTATTCAAAACATCATTCCACACATCATTCCACAAATCATTGCAAACATCATTCCATACCTCATCACATAACTCATTCCACATATCATTCCACACATCATTCAGCACATCATTCCACACATCATGCCACAGATCATTCCGCACATCATTCCACACATCATTCCACACATCATTCCACACATCAGTCCATACCGCATTCCACACCTCATTGCACACATCATTCCACACATCATTCCACACATGATTCCACTCATCATTTCAAACATCATTCTGCACCTCATTCCGCATAACATTCCACACATCATTACATGCATCATTCCACACATCATTCCACAACATTCCACACATCATTCCACACATCATTCCACACATCAGTCCATACCTCATTCCACACCTCATTCCACATTTAATTCCACACATCATTCCACACATCATTCCACACCTCATTCCACACATCATTCCACACCGCATTCCACAAATCATTCCAAATATCATTCCACACATCATTAGCACATCATTCCACACTTAATTCTACACATCATTCCAAACATCATTCAACACATCACTCCACACATCATTCCACACAACATTCTAAAAAAGCATTTGACACATCATTCCAGACATCATTCCACAACTCATTACACATATCATTCCACACCTGATGCCACATATCATTCCACGCATCATTCCACACATAATTATATACATCATTCCAAACATCATTTCACATCACATTCCGCATATCATTCCACGCATCATTCCCCACATCATGTCACACATTATTCAGCATATTATTCAACACATCATTCCACACATCATTCCACATATCATTCCAAACCTCATTCCACAAATCATTCCACAACTCATTCCACACATCATTCCACACCTCATTCCATACATCATTCCACACATCATTCCACACCTCATTCCATTACTCATTCCACACCACATTCCACAACTCATTCCACACATAATTCCAAACATCATTGCATACATCATTCCACACATCATTCCACATATCATTCCACACATCATTTCATACATCATTCCACAAATCATTCCAAACCTCATTCCACAAATCATTTCACAATCATTCCATACATCATTCCACACCTCATTCCAAACATCATTCCACACATCATTCCACAACCCATTCCACACATCATTCCAAACCTCATTCCACAACTCATCCCACATATCATTCCACACGTCATTCTACACTTTATTCCACATGTCATTCCACACCTCATTCCACACATCATTCCACACATCGTTACAAACCTCATTTCACACATCATTCCACATATCATTTCATACATCATTCCACAAGTCATTCCAAAACTCATTCCACACATCATTCCACAACTCATTTCACACATCATTCCACAACTCATTCCACACATCATTCCTTACCTCATTCCACACATCATTCCACACCTCATTCCACAACTCATTCGACACATCATTCCACACATCATTCAACACATCATTGCACACATCATTCGACACTTCATTCCACACATCATTCCACACATCATTCCACACATCATTCCACAAATCATTCCCAACATCATTCCACACCTCATTCCACATAACATTCCACACATCATTCCACACATCATTCCACAATATTCTACACATCATTCCACACATCATTCAACACATCAGTCCATACCTCATTCCACACCTCATTCCGTACATCATTCCACACATCATTCCACACATCATTCCACACATCATTCCAAACATCATTTCTCACCTCATTTCACACATCTTTCCACACATCATTCAAGAAATCATTCCACGCATCATTCACCATCTCATTCCGCACATCATTCCACACATCATTCCACACCTCATTTCACACCTCGTTGCACACATCATTCCACACATCTTTCCACACAACATTCCACACATTATTCCACACATCATTCCACACATCATTGCACACCTCATTCCACACATCATTCCACACAGCATTCCACACATCATTCCACACATCATTGCACACCTCATTCCACATCTCATTCCACACCTCATTCCACATATCATTCCACGCATCATTCCACACATCATTCCACACAACATTCCAAACCTCTTTCCAATGATCATTCCACTCCTCATTCCACATAACATTCCACACCTCATTCCACATCTCAGTCCACACATCGTTCCACGCCACATTCCGCACCTCATTCCAAACATCATTACACAGATCATTCCATACATCATTCCACACATCATTCCACATATCATTCCACATATCATTCCACACCTCATTCCACAAATAAATCCACACATCATTCCACACATCATTCCAAACATCATTCCACACCTCATTCCACATAGCATTCCACGCATCATTCCACACATCATTCCAAACATCATTCCACACATTATTCCACACATCATTCAATACATCATTCCACATATCATTCCACACATCAATCCACTTAACATTCCACACCTCATTCCATACAGCATGCCATGCATCAATGCACACTTCATTCCATACATGAATCCACACCTCATTCCACACATCATTCAACACATCATTCCAATAGCATTCCAAATATCATTCCACACCTCATTCCACATCTCATTCCACACATCATTCCACACATCATTCCACACCTCATTCCACACATCGTTGCACACATCATTTCACACATCAATCCACACCTTCTAACACACAACATTCCGCACGTCATTCCAGACATCAATCCACACATCATTCCATACAGCATTACACACATAATTCCACACAGCATTCCACACCTCATTGCAAACATCATTCCACATCTCATTCCACACATCATTCCACACCTCATTCCAAACATCATGCTACACTTCATTCCACATGTCATTCCACACCTCATTCTACACATCATTCCACACATCCTTCCAAACCTCATTCCACAACTCATTCCACACATCATTCCACACATCAATCAACACATCACTCCAAACATCTTACCACACATCATTGACACATCATTCCACACATTATTGCACACATCATTTCACACATTATTCCACACATCTTTCCACACATCATTCCAAACATCATTCCAAACCATATTCCACACATCATTCCATAACATTCCACACATCATTACACACATCAATCCACACATCATTCCAAGCAACAATCCAAATTTCATCCACTCCTCTTCCACGTATCATTCCACGCATCATTCCACATCTCAGTCCACACCTCGTTCCGCACATCATTCCACACATCTTTCCATACTTCATTCCTCACCTTATTCCACAAATCATTCCACACATCATTCAATACATCATTCCACATATCATTCCACACATAATTCCACGCATCATTCCACATCTCATTCCACACATCATTCCACACATCATTCCACACCTCATTTCACACCTCGTTCCACACATCATTCCACACATCTTTCCACACAACATTCCACACATTATTCCAGACATAATTCCACACATCATGCCACACATCTTTCCACACTTCATTCCACACTTCATTCCATACATCATTACACACAGCATTCCATACACCATTCCACATTTCATTTACCGCGTAATTCCACAACTCATTCCACACATCGTTCCACACCACATTCCACACCTCATTCCAAACATCATTACATAGATCATTCCACACATCATTCCACACATCATTCCACATATCATTCCACATATCATTCCGCACCTCATTTCACGCATCATTCCACACCTCATTCCACAACTAATTCCACACATCATTCCACACATAATTCAACACATTATTCCACAACTCAATCCACACAACATTCCACACATCATTTCAAACATTATTCCACACCTCATTCCACATAGCATTCCAACGCATCATTCCACACATCATTCCAAACATCATTCCACACATTATTCCACACATCATTCAGTATATCATTCGACACATCATTGCACACATCATTTCACACTTCATTCCACACATCATTCCTCACCTCATTCCACACATCATTCAATACATCATTCCACATATCATTCCACACATCAATCCACTCAACATTCCACATCTCATTCCACACATCATTCCACACATCAATCCACACCTTCTTCCAAACAACATTCCGCTTGTCATTTTGGACATCATTCCACACATCATTCCATACAGCATTACACACATAATTCCACACAGCATTCCACACCTCATTGCACACATCATTCCACATCTCATTCCACACATTATTCCACACATCTTTCCACAAATCATTCAACACATCATTCCACAGATCATTCTACACATCGTTCCACACATCATTCCAAACCTCATTCCACAACTCATTCCACACATCATTCCACACATCAATCAACACATCACTCCACACACCTTACCACACATCATTGACACATCATTCCACACATCATTACACACATCAATCTACACATCATTCCACACATCATTCCACACACCATTCCAAACAGCATTCCACACATCATTCCACACATTATTGCACACATTATTTCACACATCATTCCACACATCTTTCCACACATCATTCCAAACATCATTCCAAACCTCATTCCACACATCATTCCATAACATTCCACACATCATTGCACACATCAATCCACACATCATTCCAAGCAACAATCCAAATATCATCCACTCCTCATTCCACATATCATTCCACGCATCATTCCACATCTCAGTCCACACCTCGTTCCGCACATCATTCCACACATTTTTCCACACTTCATTCCTCACCTTATTCCACAAATCATTCCACACATCATTCAATACATAATTCCACATATCATTCCACACATAATTCCACGCATCATTCCACATCTCATTCCACACATCATTCCACACATCATTCCACAACTCATTTCACACCTCGTTCCACACATCATTCCACACATCTCTCCACACAACATTCCATACATTATTCCAGACATCATTCCACACATCATGCCACGCATCTTTCCACACTTCATTCCACACTTCATTCCATACATCATTCCACACAGCATTCCATACACCATTCCACATTTAATTTACCGCCTCATTCCATACATCATTCCACACATCATTCCACACATCATTCCACACATCATTCCACACCTCATTCCACATCTCATTCCACATCTTATTCCACATATCATTCCACGCATCATTCCACACATCATTCCACATAACATTCCACTTCTCATTCCACAACTCATTCCACACATCGTTCCACACCACATTCCACACCTCATTCCAAACATCATTACATAGATCATTCCACACATCATTCCACATATCATTCCACATATCAATCAGCACATCGTCCACACATCTTACCACACATCATTGACACATCATTCCACACATCATTACATACATCAATCCACACATCATTCCACACATCATTCCACACATCATTCCAAACAGCATTCCACACTTCATTCCACACATTATTACGCACATCATTTGACACATCATCCCACACATCTTTCCACACATCATTCCAAACATCATTCCAAACCTCATTCCACACATCATTCCATAACATTCCACACATCATTACACACATCAATCCACGCATCATTCCAAGCAACAATCCAAATATCATCTACACCTCATTCCACACATCATTCCATAACATTCCACACATCATTACACACATCAATCCACACATCATTCCAAGCAACAATCCAAATATCATCTACTCCTCATTCCACATATCATTCCACATCTCAGTTCACACCTCGTTCCGCACATCATTCGGCACATCTTTCCACACTTCATTCCTCACCTTATTCCACACATCATTCCACACATTATTTAAAAACATCATTCCACACATCATTCCACACATCATTCCACACATCATTCCACACATCATTCCACACACATTCCACACGTTATTTCAATCATCATTCCACACCTCATTCCACATATCATTCCACGCATCATTCCACACATCATTCCACACATCATTCCACACATCATTCCACATATCATTCCACATATCATTCCGCATCTCATTCCACGCATCATTTCACACCTCATTCCACAACTCATTCCACACATCATTCCACACATCATTCAATACATTATTCCACAAACCATTCCACACATCAATCCACACTTCATTCTTCACCTTATTCCACAAATCATTCCACACATCATTCAATACATCATTCCACATATCATTCCACACATAATTCCATGCATCATTCCACATCTCATTTCACACATCATTCCACACATCATTCCACACCTTATTTCACACCTCGTTCCACACATCATTCCACACATCTTTCCACACAACATTCCACACATTATTCCAGACATCATTCCACACATCATGCCACACATCTTTCCACACTTCATTCCACACTTCATTCCATACATCATTCCACACAGCATTCCATGCACCATTCCACATTTCATTTACCGCGTCATTCCGTACATCATTCCACACATCATTCCACACATCATTCCACACATCATTCCACACCTCATTCCACATCTCATTCCACACCTCATTCCACATATCATTCCACGCATCATTCCACACATCATTCCACATAACATTCCACTCCTCATTCCACAACTCATTCCACACATCGTTCCAAACCACATTCCACACCTCATTCCAAACATCATTAGATAGCTCATTCCACACATCATTCCACACATCATTCCACATATCATTCCACATATCATTCCGCACCTCATTCCACGCATCATTCCACACCTCATTCCACAACTCATTCCACACATCATTCCACACATCATTCAACACATTATTCCACAACTCATTCCACACATCATTCCACACAGCATTTCAAACATCATTCCACACCTAATTCCACATAGCATTCCACGCATCATTCCACACATCATTCCAAACATCATTCCACACATTATTCCACATGTCATTCAGTATATCATTCGACACATCATTGCACACATCATTCGACACTTCATTCCACACAACATTCCTCACCTCATTCCACACATCATTCAATACATAATTCCACATATCATTCCACACATCAATCCACTCAACATTCCACACCTCATTCCATACAGCATGCCATACATCATTGCACACTTCATTCCATAAATCAATCCACACCTCATTCCACACATCATTCAACACATCATTCCAATAGCATTTAAAATATCATTCCAAACCTCATTCCACATCTCATTCCACACATCATTCCACACATCATTCCCTACCTCATTCCACACATCGTTGCACACATCATTCCACACATCTATCCACACCTCATTCCACACATCATTCCACACATCATTGCACACATCATTCCACACAGCATTCAAAATATCATTCCACACATCATTCCACATATCATTCCACGCATCATTCCACATCTCATTCCACACATCAATCCACAACTTATCCCAAACATCATTCCATACAGCATTACACACATAATTCCACACAGCATTCCACACCTCATTGCACACATCATTCCACATCTCATTCCACACATCATTCCACACATCTTTCCACAAATCATTCAACACATCATTCCACAGATCATTCTACACATTATTCCACACATCATTCCACACCTCATTCCACAACTCATTCCACACATCATTCCAAACATCAATCAACACATCACTCCAAACATCTTACCACACGTCATTGACACATCATTCCACACATCATTCCACACATCATTGACACATCATTCCACAGTTCATTCCACACATCATTCCATAACATTCCACACATCATTACACACATCAATCCACACATCATTCCACACATCATTCCACACATCATTCCAAACAAGATTCCACACATCATTCCACACATTATTGCACATATCATTTCACACATCATTCCACAAACCTTTCCACACATCATTCCAAACATCAATCCACAACTTATTCCAAACACCATTCCATACAGCATTACACACATAATTCCACACAGCATTCCACACCTCATTGCACACATCATTCCACATCTCATTCCACACATCATTCCACACATCTTTCCACAAATCATTCAACACATCATTCCACAGATCATTCTACACATTATTCCACACATCATTCCACACCTCATTCCACAACTCATTCCACACATCATTCCACACATCAATCAACACATCACTCCAAACATCTTACCACACGTCATTGTCACATCATTCCACACATCATTCCACACATCATTGACACATCATTCCACAGTTCATTCCACACATCATTCCATAACATTCCAGACATCATTACACACATCAATCCACACATCATTCCACACATCATTCCAAACAACATTCCACACATCATTCCACACATTATTGCACACATCATTTCACACATCATTCCACAAACCTTTCCACACATCATTCCAAACATCAATCCACAACTTATCCCAAACATCATTCCATACAGCATTACACACATAATTCCACACCTCATTGCACACATCATTCCACATCTCATTCCACACATCATTCCACACATCTTTCCACACATCATTCAACACATCATTCCACAGATCATTCTACACATTATTCCACACATCATTCCACACCTCATTCCACAACTCATTCCACACATCATTCCACACATCAATCAACACATCACTCCAAACATCTTACCACACGTCATTGACACATCATTCCACACATCATTACACACATCAATCCACACATCATTCCAAGCAACATTCCAAATATCATCCACTCCTCATTCCACATATCATTCCACGCATCATTCCACATCTCAGTCCACACCTCGTTCGACACATCATTCCACACATCTTTCCACACTTCATTCCTCACCATATTCCACAAATCATTCCACACATCATTCAATACATCATCCCACATATCATTCCACACATAATTCCACGCATCATTCCACATCTCATTCCGCACATCATTCCACACATCATTCCACACCACATTTCACACCTCGTTCCACACATCATTCCACACGTCTTTCCACACAACATTCCACACATTATTACAGACATCATTCAAACATCATGCCACAAATCTTTCCACACTTCATTCCACACTTCATTCCATACATCATTCCACACAGCATTCCATACACCATTCCACATTTCATTTACCGCGTCATTCATTACATCATTCCACACATCATTCCACACATCATTCCACACATCATTCCACACCTCATTCCACATCTCATTCCACACCGCATTCCACAAATCATTCCACGAATCATTCCACACATCATTCCACATAACATTCCACTCCTCATTCCACACTCATTCCACACATCGTTCCACACCACATTCCACACCTCATTTCAAACATCATTACATACATCATTCCACACATCATTCCACACATCATTCCACATATCATTCCACATATCATTCCGCATCTCATTCCACGCATCATTTCACACCTCATTCCACAACTCATTCCACACATCATTCCACACATCATTCAATACATTATTCCACAAACCATTCCACACATCAATCCACACTTCATTCTTCACCTTATTCCACAAATCATTCCACACATCATTCAATACATCATTCCACATATCATTCCACACATAATTCCATGCATCATTCCACATCTCATTTCACACATCATTCCACACATCATTCCACACCTTATTTCACACCTCGTTCCACACATCATTCCACACATCTTTCCACACAACATTCCACACATTATTCCAGACATCATTCCACACATCATGCCACACATCTTTCCACACTTCATTCCACACTTCATTCCATACATCATTCCACACAGCATTCCATGCACCATTCCACATTTCATTTACCGCGTCATTCCGTACATCATTCCACACATCATTCCACACATCATTCCACACATCATTCCACACCTCATTCCACATCTCATTCCACACCTCATTCCACATATCATTCCACGCATCATTCCACACATCATTCCACATAACATTCCACTCCTCATTCCACAACTCATTCCACACATCGTTCCAAACCACATTCCACACCTCATTCCAAACATCATTAGATAGCTCATTCCACACATCATTCCACACATCATTCCACAAATCATTCCACATATCATTCCGCACCTCATTCCACGCATCATTCCACACCTCATTCCACAACTCATTCCACACATCATTCCACACATCATTCAACACATTATTCCACAACTCATTCCACACATCATTCCACACAGCATTTCAAACATCATTCCACACCTAATTCCACATAGCATTCCACGCATCATTCCACACATCATTCCAAACATCATTCCACACATTATTCCACATGTCATTCAGTATATCATTCGACACATCATTGCACACATCATTCGACACTTCATTCCACACAACATTCCTCACCTCATTCCACACATCATTCAATACATAATTCCACATATCATTCCACACATCAATCCACTCAACATTCCACACCTCATTCCATACAGCATGCCATACATCATTGCACACTTCATTCCATAAATCAATCCACACCTCATTCCACACATCATTCAAAACATCATTCCAATAGCATTTAAAATATCATTCCAAACCTCATTCCACATCTCATTCCACACATCATTCCACACATCATTCCCTACCTCATTCCACACATCGTTGCACACATCATTCCACACATCTATCCACACCTCATTCCACACATCATTCCACACATCATTGCACACATCATTCCACACAGCATTCAAAATATCATTCCACACATCATTCCACATATCATTCCACGCATCATTCCACATCTCATTCCACACATCAATCCACAACTTATCCCAAACATCATTCCATACAGCATTACACACATAATTCCACACAGCATTCCACACCTCATTGCACACATCATTCCAGTCTCATTCCACACATCATTCCACACATCTTTCCACAAATCATTCAACACATCATTCCACAGATCATTCTACACATTATTCCACACATCATTCCACACCTCATTCCACAACTCATTCCACACATCATTCCAAACATCAATCAACACATCACTCCAAACATCTTACCACACGTCATTGACACATCATTCCACACATCATTCCACACATCATTGACACATCATTCCACAGTTCATTCCACACATCATTCCATAACATTCCACACATCATTACACACATCAATCCACACATCATTCCACACATCATTCCACACATCATTCCAAACAACATTCCACACATCATTCCACACATTATTGCACATATCATTTCACACATCATTCCACAAACCTTTCCACACATCATTCCAAACATCAATCCACCACTTATTCCAAACACCATTCCATACAGCATTACACACATAATTCCACACAGCATTCCACACCTCATTGCACACATCATTCCACATCTCATTCCACACATCATTCCACACATCTTTCCACAAATCATTCAACACATCATTCCACACATCATTCTACACATTATTCCACACATCATTCCACACCTCATTCCACAACTCATTCCACACATCATTCCACACATCAATCAACACATCACTCCAAACATCTTACCACACGTCATTGTCACATCATTCCACACATCATTCCACACATCATTGACACATCATTCCACAGTTCATTCCACACATCATTCCATAACATTCCAGACATCATTACACACATCAATCCACACATCATTCCACACATCATTCCAAACAACATTCCACACATCATTCCACACATTATTGCACACATCATTTCACACATCATTCCACAAACCTTTCCACACATCATTCCAAACATCAATCCACAACTTATCCCAAACATCATTCCATACAGCATTACACACATAATCCCACACCTCATTGCACACATCATTCCACATCTCATTCCACACATCATTCCACACATCTTTCCACAAATCATTCAACACATCATTCCACAGATCATTCTACACATTATTCCACACATCATTCCACACCTCATTCCACAACTCATTCCACACATCATTCCACACATCAATCAACACATCACTCCAAACATCTTACCACACGTCATTGACACATCATTTCACACATCATTACACACATCAATCCACACATCATTCCAAGCAACATTCCAAATATCATCCACTCCTCATTCCACATATCATTCCACGCATCATTCCACATCTCAGTCCACACCTCGTTCGACACATCATTCCACTCATCTTTCCACACTTCATTCCTCACCATATTCCACAAATCATTCCACACATCATTCAATACATCATTCCAAAGATCATTCCACATATCATTCCACGCATCATTCCACATCTCAGTCCATACTTCGTTCCACGCATCATTCCACACATCTTTCCACACAACATTCCAAACCTCTTTCCAATGATCATTCCACTCCTCATTCCACATAACATTCCACACCTCATTCCACATCTCATTCCACACATCGTTCCACACCACATTCCGCACCTCATTCCAAACATCATTACATAATTCATTCCATACATCATTCCACACATCATTCCACATATCATTCCACATATCATTCCACACCTCATTCCACGCATCATTCCACACCCCATTCCACAACTCATTCCACACATCATTCCACACATCATTCAACACATTATTCCACACTTCATTCTATACATCATTCCAAACATCATTCCACATCTCATTCCACACCTCATTCCACAACTAAATCAACACATCATTCCACACATCATTCCAAACATCATTCCACACCACATTCCACATAGCATTCCACGCATCATTCCACACATCATTCCAAACATCATCCGCACATTATTCCACACATCATTCAATACATCATTCCACATATCTTTCCACACATCAATCCACTCAACATTCCACACCTCATTCCATAAAGCATGCCATACATCAATGCACACTTCATTCCATACATCAATCCACACTTCATTCCACACATCATTCAAAACATCATTCCAATAGCATTCCAAATATCATTCCACACCTCATTCCACATCTCATTGCACACATAATTCCACACATCATTCCACACCTCATTCCACACATCGTTGCACACATCATTTCACACATCTATACACACCTCATTCCACACATCATTCCACACATCATTGCACACATCATTCCACACAGCATTCTAAATATCATTCCACACCTCATTCCACATATCATTCCACGCATCATTCCACATCTCATTCCAAACATCATTCCACACATCAATCCAAAGCTTCTTCCACACAACATTCCGCAAGTCATTCCACACCACATTCCACACATCATTCCACACATCATTGCACACCTCATTCCACATCTCATTCCACACCTCATTCCACATATCATTCTACGCATCATTCCACACATCATTCCACACAACATACCAAATCTCTTTCCAATGATCATTCCACTCCTCATTCCACATAACTTTCCACACCTCATTCCACATCTCATTCCACACATCGTGTCACACCACAATCCGCACCTCATTCCAAACATCATTACATAGATCATTCCATACATCATTCCACACATCATTCCACATATCATTCCACATATCATTCCACACCTCATTCCACAACTAAATCCACACATCATTCCACACATAATTCCAAACATCATTACACACCTCATTCCACATAGCATTCCACGCATCATTCCACACATCATTCCAAACATCATTCCACACATTATTCCACACATCATTCCACATCTCATTCCACACATCCTGTCACACCACAATCCGCACCTCATTCCAAACATCATTACATAGATCATTCCACATATCATTCCACACATCAATCCACTTAACATTCCACACCTCATTCCATACAGCATGCCATACATCAATGCATACTTCATTCCATACATCAATCCAAACCTCATTCCACACATCGTTGCACACATCATTCCGCACATCTATCCACACCTCATTCCGCACGTCATTCCAGACTTCATTCCACACATCATTCCATACAGCATTACACACATAATTCCACACAGCATTCCACACCTCATTGCACACATCATTCCACATCTCATTCCACACGTCATTCCACACATCTTTCCACAAATCATTCAACACATCATTCCACAGATCATTCTACACATCATTCTACACATCATTCCAAACCTCATTCCACAACTCATTCCACACATCATTCCACACATCAATCAACACATCACTCCACTCATCTTACCACACATCATTGACACATCATTCCACACATCATTACACACATCAATCCACACATCATGCCACACATCTTTCCACACTTCATTCCACACTTCATTCCATACATCATTCCACACATCATTCCACACCTCACTCCACATCTCATTCCACACCTCATTCCACGTATCATTCCACACATCATTCCACACCTCATTTCACACCTCGTTCCACAGATCATGCCACGCATCTTTCCACACTTCATTCCACACTTCATTCCATACATCATTCCACACAGCATTCCATACACCATTCCACATTTCATTTACCGCGTCATTCCATACATCATTCCACACATCATTCCACACCTCATTCCACATCTGATTCCACACCTCATTCCACGTATCATTCCACGCATCATTCCACACATCATTCCACATAACATTCCACTTCTCATTCCACAACTCATTCCACACATCGTTCCACAACACATTCCACACCTCATTCCAAACATCATTACATAGATCATTCCACACATCATTCCACACATAATTCCACACATAATTCCACATATCATTCCGCAACTCATTCCACGCATCATTCCACACATCATTCCACAACTCATTCCACACATCATTGCACAGATCATTCAACACATTATTCCACAACTCATTCCACACAACATTCCACACATCATTTCAAACATCATTCCACACCTCATTCCACATAGCATTCCAAACGCATCATTCCACACATCATTCCAAACATCATTCCACACATTATTCCACACATCATTCAGTATATCATTCGACACATCATTGCACACATCATTCCACACTTCATTCCACACATCATTCCTCACCTCATTCCACACATCATTCAATACATCATTCCACATATCATTCCACACATCAATCCACTCAACATTCCACATCTCATTCCACACATCATTCCACACATCAACCCACAACTTCTTCCACACAACATTCCGCTAGTCATTCCAGACATCATTCCACACATCATTCCATACAGCATTACACACATAATTCCACACAGCATTCCACACCTCATTACACAAATCATTCCACATCTCATTCCACACATCATTCCACACATCTTTCCACAAATCATTCAACACATCATTCCACACCTCATTGCGCACATCATTCCAAACCTCATTCCACAACTCATTCCACACATCATTCCACACATCAATCAACACATCACTCCACACAACTTACCACACATCATTGACACATCATTCCACACATCATTACCCACATCAATCCACACATCATTCCAAGCAACAATCCAATTATCATCCACTCCTCATTCCACCTATCATTCCACGCATCATTCCACATCTCAGTCCACACCTCGTTCCGCACATGATTCCACACATCTTTCCATACTTCATTCCTCACCTTATTCCACAAATCATTCCACACATCATTCAATACATCATTCCACATATCATTCCACACATAATTCCACGCATCATTCCACATCTCATTCCACACATCATTCCACACATCATTCCACACCTCATTTTAGAACCCCGTTCCACACATCATTCCACACATCTTTCCACACAACATCCCATACATTATTCCAGACATCATTCCACACATCATGCCACACATCTTTCCACAGTTCATTCCACACTTCATTCCATACATCATTCCACATTTCATTTACCGCCTCATTCCATACATCATTCCACACATCATTCCACACATCATTCCACACATCATTCCACACCTCATTCCACATCTCATTCCACACCTTATTCCAAATATCATTCCATGCATCATTCCACACATCATTCCACATAACATTCCACTTCTCATTCCACAACTCATTCCACACATCGTTCCACACCACATTCCACACCTCATTCCAAACATCATTACATAGATCATTCCACACATCATTCCACATATCATTCCACATATCAATCAACACATCACTCCACACATCTTACCACACATCATTGACACATCATTCCACACATCATTACATACATCAATCCACACATCATTCCACACATCATTCCACACATCATTCCACACATCATTCCACACATCATTCAATACATCATTCCACATATCATTCCACACATAATTCCACGCATCATTCCACACATCATTCCACACCTCATTCCACACTTCATTCCATACATCATTCCACACAGCATTCCATACACCATTCCACATTTCATTTACCGCATCATTCCGTACATCATTCCACACATCATTCCACACATCATTCCACACATCATTCCACACCTCATTCCACATCTCATTCCAGATCTCATTCCACATATCATTCCACGCATCATTCCAAACATCATTCCACATGACATTCCACTCCTCATTCCACAACTCATTCCACACATCGTTCCACACCACATTCCACACCTCATTCCAAACATCATTACATAGAACATTCCACACATCATTTCACACATCATTCCACATAGCATTCCAAATATCATTCCGCACCTCATTCCACGCATCATTCCACACCTCATTCCACAACTCATTCCACACATCATTCCACACATCATTCAACACATTATTCCACAACTCATTCCACACATCATTCCACACAGCATTTCAAACATCATTCCACACCTCATTCCATATATCATTCCACGCATCATTCCACACATCATTCCAAACATCATTCCACACATTATTCCACACATCATTCAGTATATCATTCGACACATCATTGCACACATTATTCGACACTTCATTCCACACATCATTCCTCACCTCATTCCACACATCATTCAATACATCTTTCCACATATCATTCCACACATCAATCCACTCAACATTCCACACCTCATTCCATACAGCATGCCATGCATCATTGCACACTTCATTCCATACATCAATCCACACCTCATTCCACACATCATTCAACACATCATTCCAATAGCATTCCAAATATCATTCCAAACCTAATTCCACATCTCATTCCACACATCATTCTACACATCATTCCACACCTCATTCCACACATCGTTGCACACATCATTCCACACATCTATCCAAACCTCATTCCAAACGTCATTCCACACATCATTGCACACATCATTCCACACAACATTCAAAATATCATTCCACACGACATTCCACATATCATTCCACGCATCATTCCACATCTCATTCCACACATCATTCCACACATCAATCCACAACTTATTCCAAACATCATTCCATACAGCATTACACACATAATTCCACACAGCATTCCACACCTCATTGCACACATCATTCCACATCTCATTCCACACATCATTCCACACATCTTTCCACAAATCATTCCACACATCATTCCACACATCAATCAACACATCACTCCACACATCTTACCACACGTCACTGACACATCATTCCACACATCATTCCACACATCATTGACACATCATTCCACAGTTCATTCCACACATCATTCCATAACATTCCACACATCATTACACACATCAATCCACACATCATTCCACACATCATTCCACACATCATTCCAAACAACATTCCAAACATCATTCCAAACCTCTTTGCACACATAATTCCATAACATTCCACACATCATTACACACATCAATCCACACATCATTCCAAGCAACATTCCAAATATCATCCACTCCTCATTCCACGTACCATTCCACGCATCATTCCACATCTCAGTCCACACCTCGTTCCACACATCATTCCACACATCTTTCCACACTTCATTCCTCACCTTATTCCACAAATCATTCCACACATCATTCAATACATCATTCCACATATCATTCCAAATATCATTCCACGAATCATTCCACATCTCAGTCCACACCACGTTCCACACATCATTCCACACATCTTTCCATACAACATTCCAAACCTCTTTCCAATGATCATTCCACTCCTCATTCCACATAACATTCCACACCTCATTCCACATCTCATTCCACACATCGTTCCACACCACATTCCGCACCTCATTCCAAACATCATTACATAGATCATTCCATACATCATTCCACACATCATTCCACATATTATTCCACATATCATTCCACACCTCATTCCACGCATCATTCCACACCTCATTCCACAACTCATTCCACACATCATTCCACACATCATTCAACACATTATTCCACGCTTCATTCTATACATCATTCCAAACATCATTCCACACCTCATTCCACACATCATTCCACACATCATTCCACACCTCATTCCACAACTAAATCCACACATCATTCCACACATCATTCCAAACTTCATTCCACACCACATTCCACATAGCATTCCACGCATCATTCCACACATCATTCCAAACATCATCCACACATTATTCCACACATCATTCACCACATCATTCCACATATCATTCCACACATCAATCCACTCAACATTCCACACCTCATTCAATACAGCATGCCATACATCCATGCACACTTCATTCCAAACCTCAATCCACACCTCATTCCACACATCATTCAAAACATCATTCCAATAGCATTCCAAATATCATTCCACACCTCATTCCACATCTCATTCCACACATCATTCCACACATCATTCCACACCTCATTCCACACATCGTTGCACACATCATTCCACACATCTATACAAACCTCATTCCACACATCATTCCACACATCATTGCACACATCATTCCACACAGCATTCGAAATATCATTCCACACCTCATTCCACATATCATTCCACGCATCATTCCACATCTCATTCCACACATCATTCCACACATCAATCCACAACTTATTCCAAACATCATTCCATACAGCATTACACACATAATTCCACACAGCATTCCACACCTCATTGCACACATCATTCCACATCTCATTCCACACATCATTCCACACATCTTTCCACAAATCATTCCACACATCATTCCACACATCAATCAACACATCACTCCACACATCTTACCACACGTCATTGACACATCATTCCACACATCATTCCACACATCATTGACACATCATTCCACAGTTCATTCCACACATCATTCCATAACATTCCACACATCATTACACACATCAATCCACACATCATTCCACACATCATTCCACACATCATTCCAAACAACATTCCAAACATCATTCCAAACCTCTTTGCACACATAATTCCATAACATTCCACACATCATTACACACATCAATCCACACATCATTCCAAGCAACATTCCAAATATCATCCACTCCTCATTCCACGTACCATTCCACGCATCATTCCACATCTCAGTCCACACCTCGTTCCACACATCATTCCACACATCTTTCCACACTTCATTCCTCACCTTATTCCACAAATCATTCCACACATCATTCAATACATCATTCCACATATCATTCCAAATATCATTCCACGAATCATTCCACATCTCAGTCCACACCACGTTCCACACATCATTCCACACATCTTTCCATACAACATTCCAAACCTCTTTCCAATGATCATTCCACTCCTCATTCCACATAACATTCCACACCTCATTCCACATCTCATTCCACACATCGTTCCACACCACATTCCGCACCTCATTCCAAACATCATTACATAGATCATTCCATACATCATTCCACACATCATTCCACATATTATTCCACATATCATTCCACACCTCATTCCACGCATCATTCCACACCTCATTCCACAACTCATTCCACACATCATTCCACACATCATTCAACACATTATTCCACGCTTCATTCTATACATCATTCCAAACATCATTCCACACCTCATTCCACACATCATTCCACACATCATTCCACACCTCATTCCACAACTAAATCCACACATCATTCCACACATCATTCCAAACTTCATTCCACACCACATTCCACATAGCATTCCACGCATCATTCCACACATCATTCCAAACATCATCCACACATTATTCCACACATCATTCACCACATCATTCCACATATCATTCCACACATCAATCCACTCAACATTCCACACCTCATTCAATACAGCATGCCATACATCCATGCACACTTCATTCCAAACCTCAATCCACACCTCATTCCACACATCATTCAAAACATCATTCCAATAGCATTCCAAATATCATTCCACACCTCATTCCACATCTCATTCCACACATCATTCCACACATCATTCCACACCTCATTCCACACATCGTTGCACACATCATTCCACACATCTATACAAACCTCATTCCACACATCATTCCACACATCATTGCACACATCATTCCACACAGCATTCGAAATATCATTCCACACCTCATTCCACATATCATTCCACGCATCATTCCACATCTCATTCCACACATCATTCCACAAATCAATCCACACCTTCTTCCACACAACATTCCGCACGTCATTCCAGACATCATTCCACACATCATTCCATACAGCATTACAAACATAATTCCACACAGCATTCGACACCTCATTGCACACATCATTCCACATCTCATTCCACACATCATTCCACACATCTTTCCACAAATCATTCAACACATCATTCCACAGATCATTCTACACATCATTCCACACATCATTTCAAACCTCATTCCACAACTCATTCCACACATCATTCAACAAATCAATCAATACATCACTCCACACATCTTACTACACATCATTGACATATCATTCCACACATCATTACACACATCAATCCACACATCATTCCAAGCAAAAATCCAAATATTATCCACTCCTCATTCCACATATCATTCCACGCATCATTCCTCACATCATTCAACACATCATTCAATACATCATTCCACATAACATTCCACACATCAATCCACTCAACATTCCACACCTCATTCTATACAGCATGCCATACATCATTGCACACTTCATTCCATACATCAATCCACACCGCATTCACACATCATTCAACACATCATTCCAATAGCTTTCCAAATATCATTCCACACCTCATTCCACATCTCATTCCACACATCATTCCACACTTCATTCCACACCTCATTCCACACATCGTTGCGCTATTATTCCACACATCTATCCACACCTCATTCCACACATCATTCCACACATCATTCCACACAGCATTCAAAATATCATTCCACAACTCATTCCACATATCATTCCACGCATCATTCCACATCTCATTCCACACATCATTCCACACATCAATCCACAACTTATTCCACACATCATTCCATACAGCATTCCACACATAATTCCACTCAGCATTCCACACCTCATTGCACACATCATTCCACATCTCACTCCACACAACATTCCACACATCTTTCCACAAATCATTCAACACATCATTCCACAGATCATTCTACACATCATTCCACACATCATTCCACACCTCATTCCATAACTCATTCCATACATCATTCCACACATCAATCAACACATCACTCCACACATCTTACCACACATCATTGACACATCATTCCACGCATCATTCCAACATCATTGACACATCATTCCACAGTTCATTCCACACATCATTCCATAACATTCCACACATCATTACACACATCAATCCACACATCATTCCACACATCATTCCACACATCATTCCAAACAACATTCCACACATCATTCCACACATTATTGCACACATCATTTCACACAACATTCCACAAATCTTTCCACACATCATTCCAAGCATCATTCCAAACCTCATTGCAAACATCATTCCACAACATTCCACACATCATTGCACACATCAATCCACACATCATTCCAAGCAACATTCCAAATATCATCCACTCCTCATTCCACATATCATTCCACGCATCATTCCACATCTCAGTCCACACCCCGTTCCACACACTATTCCACACATCTTTCCACACTTCATTCATCACCTTATTCCTCAAATCATTCCACACATCATTCAATACATCATTCAATACATCATTCCACATATCATTCCACATATCATTCCACGCATCATTCCACATCTCAGTCCACACCTCGTTCCACACATCATTCCACACATCTTTCCACACTTCATTCCACACATCATTCCTAACCTTATTCCAAAAATCATTCCACACATCATTCAGTACATCATTCCACATATCATTCCACACATCATTCCACGCATCATTCCACATCTAATTTCACACATCATTCCACACATCATTCCGCACCTCATTTCACACCTCGTTCCACACATCATTCCACACATCTTTCCACACAACATTCCACACATTATTCCACACATCATTCCACACATCATTCCACACATCTTTCCACACGTCATTCCATACCTCATTCCACACATCATTCCACACATCATTCCACACATCATTCCACACTGCATTCAACACTTCATCCCACACATCATTGCACACCTCATTCCACATCTCATTCCACACCTCATTCCAAATATCATTCCACGCATCATTCCACACATCATTCCACACAACATTCCAAACCTCTTTACAATGATCATTCCACTCCTCATTCCACATAACATTCCACACCTCATTCCACAACTCATTTCACACATCGTTCCACACCACATTCCGCACCTCATTCCAAGCATCATTACATAGATCATCCCACGCATCATTCCACAGATCATTCCACATATCATTCCACACATCATTCTCCCCTTCATTCCACAGATCATTCCACACTTCATTCCACACCTCATTCCTCACTTCATTCCACACATCATTCCAAACATCTTTTCACACCTCATTCCATTTAACATTCCACACAACATTACACACATCACTCCAGATATCATTCGACACTTTATTCCACTCATCATTCCGCACATCATTCCAGATATCATTCGACACATCATTCGATACATCATTCCACACATCATTCCACACATCATTCCACAACATTTCACACATCATTCCACACATCATTCCACACATCAGACCATACCTCATTCCACACCTCATTCCACACAGCATTCCACACGTTATTACAATTATCATTCCACACATCATCCCACACCTCATTCCACATAATATTCCACACTTCATTCCACACATCATTCCACACTTCATTCCACACTTCATGCCTCACCTCATTCCACACATAATTCCACACATCAGTCCAAACCTCATTCGACACCACATTCGACACCTCATTCCACACATTATTCCTCATATCATTGCACACATCAGTCCATACCTCATTGCACACCTCATTCCACACATCATTCCACACATCATTCCAAACATCTTTCCACACCTCATTCCATGTAACATTCCACACAACATTCCACACATCACTCCAGATATCATTCGACACATCATTCCACTCATCATTCTCCACATCATTCCAGATATCAGTCGACACATCATTCGATACATCATTCCACACATCATTCCACACATCATTACACAACATTTCACACATCATTCCACACATCATTCCACACATCAGTCCATATCTCATTCCACACCTCATTCCACACAGCATTCCACACAATAATACACATATCATTCCACATATCATTCCACACCTCATTCCACATAACATTCCACACATCATTCCAAACATCATTCCACACTTCATTCCACACTTCATTCCAGATATCATTCGAGACATCATTCCACACCTCATTGCAAACTTCATTCCACACAACATTCCTCACCTCATTTCACTCATCATTCCACACTTCATTCCACACAACATTCCTTACCACATTCCACACATCATTTCACACAGCATTCCACACATCATTCCACACAAAGTTCCAAATATCATCCACTCCTCAATCCACATATCATCAACGCATCATTCCACATCTCATTCCACATATCATTCCACACGTGATTTCACACCTCATTCCACAATTCATTCCACAATCATTCCACACATCATTCCACATAATATTCCACACTTAATTCCACACATCATTCCACACTTCATTCCATACTTCATTCCTCACCTCATTCCACACATAATTCCACACATCAGTCCAAACCTCATTCCACACGACATTCGACACCTCATTCCACACATTATTCCACATATCATTGCACACATCAGTCCATACCTCATTGCACACCTGATTCCACACATCATTCCACACATCATTCCAAACATCTTTCCACACCTCATTCCATTTAACATTCCACACAACATTCCACACATCACTACAGATATCATTCGACACATCATTCCACTCATCATTCTCCACATCATTCCAGATATCAGTCGACACATCATTCGATACATCATTCCACACATCATTCCACAGATCATTCCACAACATTTCACACATCATTCCGCACATCATTCCACACATCAGTCCATATCTCATTCCACACCTCATTCCACACAGCATTCCACACATTAATACACATATCATTCCACATATCATTCCACACCTCATTCCACAGAACATTCCACACATCATTCCACACGTCATTCCACACTTCATTCCACACTTCATTCCTCATCTCATTCCACACATAATTCCACACATAATTCCAAACCTCATTCCACACCACATTCCACACGTCATTCCACACATCATTCCACACATCATTCCACACATCATTCCACACATCATTCCAAACATCATTCCACAGGTTATTCGACACATCATTCCTCACATCATTCCACACTTCATTCCACACAACATTCCTCACCTCATTTCACTCATCATTCCACACTTCATTCCACACAACATTCCTTACCTCATTCCAGACATCATTTCACACAGCATTCCACACATCATTCCACACAACGTTCCAAATATCAACCACTCCTCATTCCACATATCATCAACGCATCATTCCACATCTCATTCCACATATCATTCCACACATGATTTCACACCTCATTCCACAATTCATTCCACAATCATTCCACACATCATTCCACACTTCATTCCACACATCATTCCACACAACATTTCACACGTCATTTCACACATCATTCCACACGTAATTCCACACGTCCTTAGATACATCATTCCACACATCATTCCACACATCATTCCAAACGTCATTCCACACATCATTCCATACAGCATTACACACATCATTCCACACATCATTCCACATCGCATTCCACAACCCATTCCACATATCATTCCACACATCATTCAACACATCATTCCACTCATCATTCTCCCCTTCATTCCACAGATCATTCTACCCTTCATTCCACACATCATTCCACATATCATTCCACACATCATTCCACAACATTTCACACATCATTAAACACAACATTCCACACATCAGTCCATAACTCATTCCACACCTCATTCCACACAGCATTCCACACATTATTACACACATAATTCCACACATCAGTCCAAACCTCATTCCACACCACATTCCACACCTCATTCCACACATCATTCCAAACATCATTCCACACATCATTCCACTCATCAGTCCACACATCATTCCAGATATCATTCGATACATCATTCCACACTTCATTCCACACATCATTCCAAACATCTTTCCACACCTCATTCCATATAACATTACACACAACATTCCACACATCACTCCAGATATCATTCGACACGTTATTCCACTCATCATTCCACACATCTTTCCAGATATCATTCGACACATCATTCGAGACATCATTCCACACATCATTCCGCACATCATTCCACAACATTTCACACATCATTCCACACATCATTCCACATTTCATTCTCATCGCATTCCACACATAATTCCACACATTAGTCCAAATCTCATTCCACAGCACATTCCACACATCATTCCACACATCATTCTACATAACATTCCACACATCATTCCACACATCATTCCAGACTTCATTCCACACGTCATTCTCATCGCATTCCACACATCATTGCACACATCATTCCACACCTCATTCCAAACTTCATTCCACCCATCACTCCACACCTCATTCCACACGACCTTTCATACCTCATGCCACACATGATTCCACACATTATTCCACACATCATTCCACACAGCATTACACACATCATTCCACACGTCAATTCACACTTGATTCCACACCTCATTCCACATCTTATTCCACACATCATTCCACAGAGCATTGCACACATCATTCCAAACTTCATTCCACACATCATTCCACAAATCATTCCACACCTCATTTAAACACCTTATTCCACACATCATGCCACGCATCCTTCCACACCGCATTCCACAACTCATTCCACACATCATTCCACACATCATTCCACACATCATTCCACACATCAATCCACACATTATTCCAAACTTCATTACACACCTCATTCCACATATCATTCCACGCATCATTCCACACATCATTCCACACATAATTCTACATATCATTCCACACATCATTCCACACATCATTGCATACCTCATTTCACACATCATTCCACACGTAATTCCACGCGTCCTTCCATACATCATTACACACATCATTCCACACCTCATTCCACAACGCATTCCACATATCATTCCACACATCATTCAACACATCATTTCACACATCATTCTACCCTTCATTCCACACATCATTATACTCTTCATTCCACACAGCATTCCACACATCATTCCACAATTTTCCACACATCATTCCACATGTCGTTGCACACATTAGTCCATACCTCATTGCACACCTCATTCCACACATCATTCCACACATCATTCCAAACATCTTTCCACACCTCATTCCACATAACATTCCACACATCATTCCACACATCATTCCAGATATCATTCGACACATTATTCCACGCATCATTACACACATCATTCCACAACATTTCACACATGATTCCACACATCATTCCACACATCATTCCACGACATTTTACACATCATTCCACACATCATTCCACACATCAGTCCATACATCATTCCACACCTCATTCCACACAGCATTCCACTCATTATTACACATATCATTCCACACATCATTCCACACCTCATTCCTCATAATATTCCACACATCATTCTACACATCATTCCACACTTCCTTCCACACTTCATTCCTCATCTCATTCCACATAACATTCCACACATCATTCCACACCTCATTCCACAATTCATTCCACACATTGTTCCACACCACTTTCCGCACCTCATTCCAAACAGCATTACATAGATCATTCCACGCATTATTCCCCAGATCATTCCACATATCATTCCACACATCATTCTCCCCTTCATTTCACAGATCATTCTACACTTCCTTCCACACCTCATTCCACACTTCATTCCACACATCTTTTCACTCCTCATTCCATATAACATTCCACACAACATTCCACACATCACTCCAGATATCATTCGACACGTTATTCCACTCATCATTCCGCACATCATTCCAGATATCATTCGACACATCATTCGATACATCATTCCACACATCATTCCACACATCATTCCACAATATTTCACACATCATTAAACACATCATTCCACACATCAGTCCATATCTCATTCCACACCTCATTCCACACAGCATTCCACACATTATTACACATATCATTCCACACATCATTCCACACCTCATTCCACATAACATTCCACACTTCATTCCACACATCATTCCATACTTCATTCCACACTTCATTCCTCACCTCATTTCACACATAATTCCACACATCAGTCCAAACCTCATTCCACACCACATTCGACACCTCATTCCACACATCATTCCACATTTCATTGCACACATCAGTCCATACCTCATTGCACACCTCATTCCACACATCATTCCACACAACGTTCCAAATATCATCCACTCCTCATTCCACATATCATCAACGCATCATTCTACACCTCATTCCACAATTCATTCCACAATCATTCCACACGTCATTCCACACTTCATTCCAAACATCATTCCACACATCATTCCACACATCATTCCAAACATCATTCCACACAATATTCGACACATCATTCCTCACATCATTCCACACTTCATTCACACAACATTCCTCACCTCATTTCACTCATCATTCCACACTTCATTCCACACAACATTCCTTACCTCATCCCACACATCATTTCACAAAGCATTCCAAACATCATTCCACACAACGTTCCAAATATCATCCACTCCTCATTCCACATAACATTCACGCATCATTCCACACTTCATTCCACACATCATTCTGCATTTCATTCCACACCTCATTCCACGTAACATTCCACACACATTCCACACATCACTCCAGATAGCATTCGACACATCATTCGACACATCATTCCACACATCATTCCACACATCAGTCCATATCTCATTCCCACCTCATTCCACACCTCATTCCACATAACATTCCACAAATCATTCCAAACATCATTGCACACTTCATTCCAGACATCATTTATGAACTCATTCCATACATAATTCCACATTTCAGTCAATACCTCATTCCACACATCAATCCACACATCATTCCACACCTCATTCCACATATCGTTCCGCACATCATTCCACACATCATTCCACACCTCATTCCACATATCATTCCACACATCATTCCAGATATCATTCGATAGATCATTCCACACATCATTGCAAACTTCATTCCACACATCTTTCCTCACCTCATTCACTCATCATTCCACACATCATTCAATACATCATTCAACATATCATTCCACACCTCATTCCACACCTCATTCCACACATCATTTCACACAGCATTCCACACATCATTCCACACATTCCAAATATCATTCACTCCTCGATCCACATATCATCCACGCATCATTCCACATCTCATTCCACACATCATTCCACACATCATTTCCACACCTCATTCCAAACCTCATTCCACACATCATTCCACACATCATTCCACACATCAGTCCATACCTTATTCCACACCTCATTCCACACAGCATTCCACACATTATTACACATATCATTCCACACATCATTCCACAGAGCATTGCACACATCATTCCAAACTTCATTCCACACATCATTCCACAAATCATTCCACACCTCATTTAAACACCTCATTCCACACATCATGCCACGCATCCTTCAACACCGCATTCCACAACTCATTCCACACATCATTCCACAATCATTCCACACATCATTCCACACGTCCTTCCACACTTCATTCCAAACATCATTCCACACATCATTCCACACATCATTCCAAACATCATTCCACACAATATTCGACACATCATTCCTCACATCATTCCACACTTCATTCCACACAACATTCCTCATCTCATTTCACTCATCATTCCACACTTCATTCCACACAACATTCCTTACCTCATTCCACATATCATTTCACACAGCATTCCAAACATCATTCCACACAACGTTCCAAATATCATCCACTCCTCATTCCACATATCATCAACGCATCATTCCACATCTCATTCCACATATCATTCGACACATGATTTCAAACCTCATTCCACAATTCATTCCACAATCATTCCACACATCATTCCACACTTCATTACACACATCATTCCACACATCATTTCACACCTCATTTCACACATCATTCCACACGTAATTCCACGCGTCGTTCCATACATCATTCCACACATCATTCCACACTTCATTCCAAACGTCATTACACACATCATTCCATACAGCATTACACACATCATTCCACACATGATTCCACATCTCATTCCACAACCCATTCCACATATCATTCAACACATCATTCCACTCATCATTCTCCCCTTCATTCCACAGATCATTCTACCCTTCATTCCACACATCATTCCACACATCATTCCACACATCATTCCAACAACTTTCCACACATCATTCCACATATCATTGCACACATCAGTCCATACCTCATTGCACACCTCATTCCACACTTCATTCCACACATCATTCCAAACATCTTTCCACACCTCCTTCCATATAACATTCCACACAACATTCCACACATCACTCCAGATATCATTCGACACGTTATTCCACTCATCATTCCACACATCATTCCAGATATCATTCGACACATCATTCGATACAGCATTCCACACATCATTCCACACATCATTCCACAACATTTCACACATCATTCCACACATCATTCCACACATCAGTCCATACCTTATTCCACACCTCATTCCACACAGTATTCCACACATTATTACACATTTCATTCCACACATCATTCCGCACCTCATTCCACATAACATTCAAAACATCATTGCACACATCATTCCACACTTCATTCCACACTTCATTCCTCACCTCATTCCACACATAATTCCACACATCAGTCCAAACCTCATTCCACACCACATTCCACACCTCATTCCACACATCATTCCACGTAACATTCCACACATCATTCCACACATCATTCCAGACTTCATTCTACACTTCATTCTCATCGCATTCCACACATAATTCCACACAACAGTCCAAATCTCATTCCACACCACATTCCACACCTCATTCCACACATCATTCCACACAACATTCCACACATAATTCCAGACCTCATTCGACACATATTCCAACACATCATTCCACAGATCATTCCACACAGCATTCAATACATCATTCCACACCTCATTCCACACAGCATTCCACACATCATTGCACACGTCATTCCACACCTCATTCCCACATCATTCCACACATCATTTCACACATCATTCCACACATCAATCTAAACCTCAATCCAAACATCATTCCACAACTCATTCCAGACATCATTCCACACATTATTCTACACATCATTTGACACATCATTCCACAACTCATTCCACACATCACTCCACACATCATTCCACACAACTTTACACACATCATTCCACACATTATTCCACACCATATTCCATACCTCATTCCACACATAATTCCAAACATCATTACGTACATCATTCCACCCATCATTCCACACATCATTCCAGATATCATTCGACCCATCATTCAACACATTTTCCACACATCATTCCTCACATCATTCCACAACATTTCACACATCATTCCACACAACATTCCACACATCAGTACATATCTCATTCCCACCTCATTCCACACATCATTCCATACATCATTCCACCCATCATTCCACACATCATTCCACACCTCATTCCACATATCATTCCACATATCATTCCACACATCATTCCACACTTCATTCCACACATCATTTATCACCGCATTCCACACATAATTTCACACATCAGTCAATACCTCATTTCACACAACATTCCACACTTCATTCCACACATAATTCCACACAGCATGCCACACATCATTGCACACTTCATTCCACACCTCATTCCACACCTCATTCCACACATCATTTCACACAGCATTCCACACATCATTCCACACAACTTTCCAAATATCATCCACTCCTCATTCCACATAACATTCACGCATCATTCCACACTTCATTCCACACATCATTCCACACAGCATTAGACACTTCATACCCCACATCAATTCACACCTCATTCCAGACCTCATTCCACATCTCACTCCACACTTCATTCCACACAGCCATTGCACACGTCATTCCAAACATAATTCCACGCGTCCTTCCATACATCATTCCACACATCATTCCAAACATCATTCCAAACGTCATTCCACACATCATTCTACACAGCATTACACACATCATTCCACACATTATTCTACACATCATTTGACACATCATTCCTCAACTCATTCCACACATCATTCCTGACATCATTCCACACATCTTTACACACATCATTCCACACATTATTCCACACCATATTCCATACCTCATTCCACACATAATTCCAAACATCATTACATACATCATTCCACACATCATTCCACCCATCATTCCACACAGCATTCCACACCTTATTCCACACATCATTCCACACCTCATTCCACAACCCATTCCACATAGCATTCCACACATCATTCAACACATCATTCCACACATCATTCTGCATTTCATTCCACACCTCATTCCACGTAACATTCCACACACATTCCACACATCACTCCAGATAGCATTCGACACATCATTCCACACATCATTCCACACATCATTCCACACATCATTCCACACCTCATTCCACATATCATTCCGCACATCATTCCACACATCATTCCACACCTCATTCCACATATCATTGCACACCTCATTCCAGATATCATTCGATACATCATTCCACACATCATTGCAAACTTCATTCCACACATCTTTCCTCACCTCATTCACTCATCATTCCACACATCATTCAATACATCATTCAACATATCATTCCACACATAATTCCACACATCGTTCCACACATAATTCCACTCAGCATTCCAAACATCATTGCACACATCATTCCACACCTCATTCCATACCTCATTCCACACATCATTTCACACAGCATTCCACCCATCATTCCACACATTCCAAATATCATTCACTCCTCGATACACATATCATTCACGCATCATTCCACATCTCATTCCACACATCATTCCACACATCATTCCACACCTCATTCCAAACCTCATTCCACACATCATTCCACACATCATTCCACACATCAGTCCATACCTTATTCCACACCTGATTCCACACAGCATTCCACACATTATTACACATATCATTCCACACATCATTCCACAGAGCATTACACACATCATTCCAAACTTCATTCCACACATCATTCCACAAATCATTCCACACCTCATTTAAACACCTCATTCCACACATCATGCCACGCATCCTTCCACACCGCATTCCACAACTCATTCCACACATCAATCCACAATCATTCCACACATCATTCCACACTTCATTACAGACATCATTCCACACATCATTTCACACCTCATTTCACACATCATTCCACACGTAATTCCACGCTTCCTTCCATACATCATTCCACACATCATTCCACACTTCATTTCAAACGTCATTACACACATCATTCCACACATCATTCCACATCTCATTCGACAACCCATTCCACATATCATTCCACATATCATTCAACACATCATTCCACTCATCATTCTCCCCTTCATTCCACAGATAATTCTGCCCTTCATTCCACACATCATTCCACACATCATTCCACACATCATTCCACAACTTTCCACACATCATTCCACATATCATTGCACACATCATTCCACACATCATTTCACACCTCATTTCACACATCATTCCACACGTAATACCACGCTTCCTTCCATACCTCATTGCACACCTCATTCCACAATTCATTCCACACATCATTCCAAACATCTTTCCACACCTCCTTCCATATAACATTCCACACAACATTCCACACATCACTCCAGATATCATTCGACACGTTATTCCACTCATCATTCCACACATCATTCCAGATATCATTCGACACATCACTCGATACAGCATTCCACACATCATTCCACACATCATTCCACAACATTTCACACATCATTCCACACATCATTCCAGATATCATTCGACACATCATTCGATACAGCATTCCACACATCATTCCACACATTATTACACATATCATTCCACACATCATTCCACACCTCATTCCACATAACATTCCAAACATCATTCCACACATCATTCCACACTTCATTCCACACTTCATTCCTCACCTCATTCCACACATAATTCCACACATCAGTCCAAACCTCATTCCACACCACATTCCACACCTCATTCCACACATCATTCCACATAACATTCCACACATCATTCCACACATCATTCCAGACTTCATTCCACACTTCATTCTCATCGCATTCCACACATAATTCCACACATCAGTCCAAATCTCATTCCACACCACATTCCACACCTTCCACACATCATTCCACACATCATTCCACACATCATTCAAGATATCATTCGATACATCATTCCACACATCATTGCAAACTTCATTCCACACACCTTTCCTCACCTCATTCACTCATCATTCCACACATCATTCAATACATCATTCAACATATCATTCCACACATAATTCCACACATCATTCCACACATAATTCCACTCAGCATTCCAAACATCATTGCACACATCATTCCACACCTCATTCCACAACTCATTCCACACATCATTTCACACAGCATTCCACACATCATTCCACACATTCCAAATATCATTCACTCCTCGATCCACATATCATCCACGCATCATTCCACATCTCATTCCACACATCATTCCACACATCAATCCACACCTCATTCCAAACCTCATTCCACACATCATTCCACACATCATTCCACACATCAGTCCATACCTTATACCACACCTCATTCCACACAGCATTCCACACATTATTACAGATATCATTTCTCACATCATTCCACAGAGCATTGCACACATCATTCCAAACTTCATTCCAAACATCATTCCACAAATCATTCCACACCTCATTTAAACACCTCATTCCACACATCATGCCACGCATCCTTCCACAACGCATTCCACAACTCATTCCACACATCATTCCACACATCATTCCACACATCATTCCATACATCAATCCACACATTATTCCAAACATCATTCCACACATCATTCCACACATAATTCTACATATCATTCCACACATCATTCCACACATCATTGCACACCTCATTTCACACATCAGTCCACACGTAATTCCACGCGTCCTTCCATACATCATTCCACACATCATTCCACACATCATTCCAAACATCATTCCACACATCATTCCACACAGCATTACACACCTCATTACACACATCATTCCACACCTCATTCCACAACCCATTCCAAATATCATTCCACACATCATTCCACACATCATTCCACACATCAGTCCATACCTCATTTCACACCTCATTACACACAGCATTCCACAGATAATTCCATATATCAGTCCAAACCCCATTCCACACCACATTCCACACCTCATTCCACACATCATTCCACATACCATTGCACACATCAGTCCATAGCATATTGCACACCTCATTGCACACAACATTCCACACATCACTCCAGATATCATTCGACACATCATTCCACACATCATTCTACACATCATTCCAGATATCATTCGACACATCATTCGATACATCATTCCACACATCATTCCACACATCATTCCAAACATCATTCCACACATCATTCCACACAGCATTACACACCTCATTACGCACATCATTCCACACCTCATTCCACAACCCATTCCACATATCATTCCACACATCATTCCACACATCATTCCACACATCATTCGAAACGTCATTCCACACATCATTCCAAACGTCATTCCACACATCATTCCACACAGCATTACACACCTCATTACACACATCATTCCACACCTCATTCCACAACCCATTCCACATATCATTCCACACATCATTCCACACATCATTCCACACATCAGTCCATACCTCATTTCACACCTCATTACACGCAGCATTCCACACATAATTCCATATATCAGTCCAATCCTCATTCCACACCACATTCCACACCTCATTCCACACATCATTCCAAATACCATTGCACACATCTGTCCATACCACATTGCACACCTCATTCCACACGTCATTCCACACATCATTCCAAACATCTTTCCACACATAATTCCATATAACATTCCACACAACATTCCACACATCATTCCAGATATCATTCGACACATCATTCGATACATCATTCCACACATCATTCCACACATCATTCCACGACATTTCACACATCATTCCACACATCATTCCACACATCAGTCCATACCTCATTCCTCATAACATTCCACACATCATTCCACACATCATTCCACATCCTCATTCCACACTTCATTCCTCATCTCATTCCACATAACATTCCACACATCATTCCACACATCATTGCATACAACATACCACACATTATTTGAAACATCATTCCACACATCATTCCACACATCATTCCACACATCATTTCACACCTCATTTCACACAACATTCCACACGTAATTCCACGCGTCCTTCCATACATCATTCCACACATCATTCCACACATCATTCCAAACGTCATTCCACACATCATTCCACACAGCATTGCACACATCATTCCACACACCATTCCACACCTCATTCCACAACCCATTCCACATATCATTCCACACATCATTCAACGCATCATTCCACTCATCATTCTCCCCTTCATTCCACAGATCATTCAACCCTTCATTCCAAACATCTTTCCACATATCATTCCACACATCATTGAACAACTTTACACACATTATTCCACATATCATTGCACACATCAGTCCATACCTCATTGCACACCTCATTCCACACTTCATTCCACACATCATTCCAAACATCTTTCCACACCTCATTCCACATAACATTCCACACAACATTCTACAAATCACTCCAGATATCATTCGGCCCATTATTCCACTCATCATTCCACACATCATTCCAGATATCATTCTACACATCATTCGATACATCATTCCACACATCATTCCACACATCAGTCCATACCTCATTCCACACCTCATTCCACATAGCATTCCACACATTATTACACATATCATTCCACACATCATTCCACACCTCATTCCACATAACATTCCAAACATCATTCCACACATCATTCCACACTTCATTGCACACTTCATTCCTCACCTCATTCCACACATAATTCCACTCATCAGTCCAAACCACATTCCACACCACATTCAACACCTCATTCCACACTTCATTCCAAACATCATTCCACACATCATTCCACACATCAGTCCACACATCATTCCAGATATCATTCGACACATTATTCCACTCATCATTCCACACATCATTCGACACATCATTCCACAACTCATTCCACACATCATTCCACACATCATTCCACACATCATTCCATACATCAATCCACACATTATTCCAAACATCATTACACACCTCATTCCACATATTATTCCACGCATCATTCCGCACATAATTCCACACATAATTCCACATATCATTCCACACATCATTCCACACATCATTGCACACCTCATTTCAAACATCATTCCACACGTAATTCCACGCGTCCTTCCATACATCATTCCACACATCATTCCACACATCATTCCAAACGTCATTCCACACATCATTCCTTACAGCATTACACACCTCATTACACACATCATTCCACACCTCATTCCACAACCCATTCCACATATCATTCCACACATCATTCAACACATAATTGCACACATCATTCTACCCTTCATTCCACACATCATTCTACCCTTCATTCCACACATCATTCCACATATCATTCCACACATCATTCCACACATCATTCCGCACATCATTCCACACATCAATCCAAACATTATTCCAAACATCATTCCACACCTCATTCCACATATCATTCCACGCATCATTCCACACATCATTCCACACGTAATTCCACATATCATTCCACACATTATTCGACACATCATTCCTCACATCATTCCACACTTCATTCCACACAACATTCCTCACCTCATTTCACTCATCATTCCACACATCATTCAATACATAATTCCACATATCATTCCACACATCATTCAACACATCATTCCACACATCATTCCACACATAATTCCACACAGCATTCCACACATCATTGCACACATCATTCCACAGCTCATTCCACACCTCATTCCACACATCATTTCACACAGCATTCCACACAGCATTCCACACATTCCAAATATCATCCACTCCTCATTCCACATATCATCCACGCAACATTCCACATCTCATTCCACACATAATTCCACACCTCATTCCACACCTCATTCCACACATCATTCCACACATCATTCCACACTTCATTCCACACATCATTCCACACATCATTCCACACCTCAATCCACATATCATTCTACACGTAATTCCACACGTCCTTCCATACATCATTCCACACAACATTCCGCACATCATTCCACACATCATTCCGCACATCATTCCACACAGCATTACACACATCATTCCAAACATCATTCTACACATCATTCCACAAATCATTCCACACCTCATTTAAACACTTCATTCCACACGTAATTCCACACGTCCTTCCATACATCATTCCGCACATCATTCCACACAGCATTACACACATCATTCCAAACATCATTCCACACATCATTCCACAAATCATTCCACACCTCATTTAAACACTTCATTCCACAAATCATTCCACACCTCATTTAAACAATTCATTCCACACATCATTCCACACATAATTCCACATATCATTCCACACCTCATGCCACACATCATTCCACACGTAATTCCACACGTCCTTCCATACATCATTCCACACAACATTCAACACGTCCTTCCATACATCATTCCGCACATCATTCCACACAGCATTACACACAACATTCCAAACATCATTCCACACATCATTCCACAAATCATTCCACACCTCATTTAAACACTTCATTCCACAAATCATTCCACACCTCATTTAAACACTTCATTCCACACATCATTCGACACATCATTCCACACATCATTTAAGATATCATTCGACACATCATTCGATACATCATTCCACACATCATTACACACATCAGTCCACAACATTTCACACATCATTCCACACATCATTCCACACATCAGTCCATACCTCATTGCACACCTCATTCCACACAGCATTCCACATCTCATTCCACACATCATTCCACACATCATTCCACACCTCATTACACATAACATTCCACACATCATTCCACACATCATTCCACACTTCATTCCACACTTCATTCCTCACCTCATTCAACACATAATTCCACACATCGGTCCAAACCTCATTCCACACTACATTCCACACCTCATTCCACACATCATTCCACACATCATTCCACACATTCCAAAAATCATCCACTCCTCCATCCACATATCATCCACGCATCATTCCACACCTCATTCCACACCTCATTCCACACATCATTCCACATACCATTGCACACATCAGTCCATAGCATATTGCACACCTCATTGCACACAACATTCCACACATCACTCCAGATATCATTCGACACATCATTCCACACATCATTCTACACATCATTCCAGATATCATTCGACACATCATTCGATACATCATTCCACACATCATTCCACACATCATTCCAAACATCATTCCACACATCATTCCACACAGCATTACACACCTCATTACGCACATCATTCCACACCTCATTCCACAACCCATTCCACATATCATTCCACACATCATTCCACACATCATTCCACACATCATTCGAAACGTCATTCCACACATCATTCCAAACGTCATTCCACACATCATTCCACACAGCATTACACACCTCATTACACACATCATTCCACACCTCATTCCACAACCCATTCCACATATCATTCCACACATCATTCCACACATCATTCCACACATCAGTCCATACCTCATTTCACACCTCATTACACGCAGCATTCCACACATAATTCCATATATCAGTCCAATCCTCATTCCACACCACATTCCACACCTCATTCCACACATCATTCCAAATACCATTGCACACATCTGTCCATACCACATTGCACACCTCATTCCACACGTCATTCCACACATCATTCCAAACATCTTTCCACACATAATTCCATATAACATTCCACACAACATTCCACACATCATTCCAGATATCATTCGACACATCATTCGATACATCATTCCACACATCATTCCACACATCATTCCACGACATTTCACACATCATTCCACACATCATTCCACACATCAGTCCATACCTCATTCCTCATAACATTCCACACATCATTCCACACATCATTCCACATCCTCATTCCACACTTCATTCCTCATCTCATTCCACATAACATTCCACACATCATTCCACACATCATTGCATACAACATACCACACATTATTTGAAACATCATTCCACACATCATTCCACACATCATTCCACACATCATTTCACACCTCATTTCACACAACATTCCACACGTAATTCCACGCGTCCTTCCATACATCATTCCACACATCATTCCACACATCATTCCAAACGTCATTCCACACATCATTCCACACAGCATTGCACACATCATTCCACACACCATTCCACACCTCATTCCACAACCCATTCCACATATCATTCCACACATCATTCAACGCATCATTCCACTCATCATTCTCCCCTTCATTCCACAGATCATTCAACCCTTCATTCCAAACATCTTTCCACATATCATTCCACACATCATTGAACAACTTTACACACATTATTCCACATATCATTGCACACATCAGTCCATACCTCATTGCACACCTCATTCCACACTTCATTCCACACATCATTCCAAACATCTTTCCACACCTCATTCCACATAACATTCCACACAACATTCTACAAATCACTCCAGATATCATTCGGCCCATTATTCCACTCATCATTCCACACATCATTCCAGATATCATTCTACACATCATTCGATACATCATTCCACACATCATTCCACACATCAGTCCATACCTCATTCCACACCTCATTCCACATAGCATTCCACACATTATTACACATATCATTCCACACATCATTCCACACCTCATTCCACATAACATTCCAAACATCATTCCACACATCATTCCACACTTCATTGCACACTTCATTCCTCACCTCATTCCACACATAATTCCACTCATCAGTCCAAACCACATTCCACACCACATTCAACACCTCATTCCACACTTCATTCCAAACATCATTCCACACATCATTCCACACATCAGTCCACACATCATTCCAGATATCATTCGACACATTATTCCACTCATCATTCCACACATCATTCGACACATCATTCCACAACTCATTCCACACATCATTCCACACATCATTCCACACATCATTCCATACATCAATCCACACATTATTCCAAACATCATTACACACCTCATTCCACATATTATTCCACGCATCATTCCGCACATAATTCCACACATAATTCCACATATCATTCCACACATCATTCCACACATCATTGCACACCTCATTTCAAACATCATTCCACACGTAATTCCACGCGTCCTTCCATACATCATTCCACACATCATTCCACACATCATTCCAAACGTCATTCCACACATCATTCCTTACAGCATTACACACCTCATTACACACATCATTCCACACCTCATTCCACAACCCATTCCACATATCATTCCACACATCATTCAACACATAATTGCACACATCATTCTACCCTTCATTCCACACATCATTCTACCCTTCATTCCACACATCATTCCACATATCATTCCACACATCATTCCACACATCATTCCGCACATCATTCCACACATCAATCCAAACATTATTCCAAACATCATTCCACACCTCATTCCACATATCATTCCACGCATCATTCCACACATCATTCCACACGTAATTCCACATATCATTCCACACATTATTCGACACATCATTCCTCACATCATTCCACACTTCATTCCACACAACATTCCTCACCTCATTTCACTCATCATTCCACACATCATTCAATACATAATTCCACATATCATTCCACACATCATTCAACACATCATTCCACACATCATTCCACACATAATTCCACACAGCATTCCACACATCATTGCACACATCATTCCACAGCTCATTCCACACCTCATTCCACACATCATTTCACACAGCATTCCACACAGCATTCCACACATTCCAAATATCATCCACTCCTCATTCCACATATCATCCACGCAACATTCCACATCTCATTCCACACATAATTCCACACCTCATTCCACACCTCATTCCACACATCATTCCACACATCATTCCACACTTCATTCCACACATCATTCCACACATCATTCCACACCTCAATCCACATATCATTCTACACGTAATTCCACACGTCCTTCCATACATCATTCCACACAACATTCCGCACATCATTCCACACATCATTCCGCACATCATTCCACACAGCATTACACACATCATTCCAAACATCATTCTACACATCATTCCACAAATCATTCCACACCTCATTTAAACACTTCATTCCACACGTAATTCCACACGTCCTTCCATACATCATTCCGCACATCATTCCACACAGCATTACACACATCATTCCAAACATCATTCCACACATCATTCCACAAATCATTCCACACCTCATTTAAACACTTCATTCCACAAATCATTCCACACCTCATTTAAACAATTCATTCCACACATCATTCCACACATAATTCCACATATCATTCCACACCTCATGCCACACATCATTCCACACGTAATTCCACACGTCCTTCCATACATCATTCCACACAACATTCAACACGTCCTTCCATACATCATTCCGCACATCATTCCACACAGCATTACACACAACATTCCAAACATCATTCCACACATCATTCCACAAATCATTCCACACCTCATTTAAACACTTCATTCCACAAATCATTCCACACCTCATTTAAACACTTCATTCCACACATCATTCGACACATCATTCCACACATCATTTAAGATATCATTCGACACATCATTCGATACATCATTCCACACATCATTACACACATCAGTCCACAACATTTCACACATCATTCCACACATCATTCCACACATCAGTCCATACCTCATTGCACACCTCATTCCACACAGCATTCCACATCTCATTCCACACATCATTCCACACATCATTCCACACCTCATTACACATAACATTCCACACATCATTCCACACATCATTCCACACTTCATTCCACACTTCATTCCTCACCTCATTCAACACATAATTCCACACATCGGTCCAAACCTCATTCCACACTACATTCCACACCTCATTCCACACATCATTCCACACATCATTCCACACATTCCAAAAATCATCCACTCCTCCATCCACATATCATCCACGCATCATTCCACACCTCATTCCACACATCATTCTACACATCATTCCACACCTCATTCCAAACCTCATTCCACACATAATTCCACACTTCATTCCACACTTCATTCCACACATCAGTCCACACATTATTCCACACCTCATTCCACACATCATTCCACGTGTAATTTCACACGTCCTTCCATACATCATTCCACATATCATTCCACACATCATTCCACACATCATTCCACACAGCATTACACACATCATTCCACACATCAATTCACACCTCATTCCACACATCAATCCACACCTCATTTAAACACCTCATTCCACACATCATTCCACGCATTCTTACACACCGCATTCCACAACTTATTCCACACATCATTCCACACATCATTCCAGACATCATTCCACACATCATTCCACACATCATTCCATATATCATTCCACACATATTCCAAACATCATTCCACACCTCATTCCACATATCATTCCAAGCATCATTCCACACATCATTCCACACATAATTCCACATGTCATTCCACACATTATTCGACACATCATTCCTCACATCATTCCACACTTCATTCCACGCAACATTCCTCACCTCATTTCACTCATCATTCCACACTTCATTCCACACAACATTCCTCACCTCATTTCACTCATCATTCCACACATCAGTCAATACATAATTACACATATCATTCCAAACATCATTCTACACATCATTCCACACTTCATTCCACACATCATTCCTCACCTCATTCCACTCATCATTCCACACATCATTCAATACATCATTCCAAATATCTTTCAACACATCATTCCACATATCATTCCACACATAATTCCACACAGCATTCCACACAACATTCCACACATCATTCCACACATCATTCCACACATCATTGCCCACATCATTCCACACCTCGTTCCACACCTCATTCCACACATCATTCAACACAACATTCCAAATATCATCCTCTCCTCATTCCACATATCATTCCACGCATCATTCCACACCTCATTCCACACATCATTCCACACGTCATTCCACACATCATTCCACACATCATTCCACACGTAATTCCACACATCAATTCACACAACATTTCACACATCAATTCACACCTCATTCCAAACATCATTCCACACCTCATTCCACACATTATTCCACACATCATTGCACACATCATTCCAAACATCATTCCACACTTCAATCCACACGTCATTCGACGCAGCATTCCACGCGTCATTCCATACATCATTCCACACATTATTCCACACAACATTCAACACATCATTCTAGACATCATTCCACACATCATTCCACACAGCATTACACACATCATTCTACACATCAATTCACACATCATTCCAAAAATCATACCACACCTCATTCCAAACATCATTCCACACATCATTCCACAAAACATTCCAAACCTCATTTAAACACCTCTTTCCTCACCTCATTCCACAACTCATTCCACACATCATTCCACACATCATTCCACAAATCATTCCACACATCATTCAACACATCATTCCACACATTATTCCAAACACCATTCCAAACCTCATTCCACATATAATTCCACGCATCATTCCACACATCATTCCACAAGTCATTCGACAGTTCATTCCACACATCATTCCACACATCATTCCACACAAGGTACCACATATCATTCCACACATCATTCCACACATCATTCCACACAACATTCCACACATCATTCCACACGTCATTCCACAGATCATTCCACACATCATTCCACACATCATTTCACACAAGATACCTCATATCATTCCACACATCATTCCACACATCATTCCACACATCATTCCACACATCATTCCATACATCATTCCATACATCATTCCACACATTATTCCAAACATCATTCCACACCTCATTCCACATATCATTCCACGCATCATTCCACACATCATTCCACACATAATTCCATATATCATTCCACACATTATTCGACACATCATTCCTCACATCATTCCACACTTCATTCCACACAACATTCCTCATCTCATTTCACTCATCATTCCACACTTCATTCCACACAACATTCCTCACCTCATTTCACTCATCATTCCACACATCATTCAATACATAATTCCACATATCATTCCACACATCATTCCTCACATCATTCCACACATCATTCCACACATCATTCCTCACCTCATTCCACTCCTCATTCCACACATCATTCAATACATCATTCCACATATCTTTCCACACATCATTCCACACATCATTCCACACATAATTCCACACAGCATTCCACACATCATTGCACACATCATTCCACAGCTCATTCCACACCTCATTCCACACATCATTTCACACAGCATTCCACACAGCATTCCACACCTTCCAAATATCATCCACTTATCATTCCACATATCATCCACGCAACATTCCACATCTCATTCCACACATCATTCCACACATAATTCCACACCTCATTCCACACCTCATTCCACACATCATTCCACACATCATTCCACACTTCATTCCACACATCATTCCACACATCATTCCACACCTCATTCCACACATCATTCCACACGTGATTCCACACGTCCTTCCATACATCATTCCACACAACATTCCACACATCATTCCACACATCATTCCGCACATCATTCCACACAGCATTACACACATCATTACAAACATCATTCTACACATCATTCCACAAATCATTCACCACCTCATTTAAACACTTCATTCCACACGTAATTCCACACGTCCTTCCATACATCATTCCGCACATCATTCCACACAGCATTACACACATCATTCCAAACATCATTCCACACATCATTCCACAAATCATTCCACACCTCATTTAAACACTTCATTCCACAAATCATTCCACACCTCATTTAAACAATTCATTCCACACATCATTCCACACATAATTCCACATATCATTCCGCACCTCATGCCACACATCATTCCACACGTAATTCCACACGTCCTTCCATACATCATTCCACACAACATTCCACACGTCCTTCCATACATCATTCCGCACATCATTCCACACAGCATTACACACATCATTCCAAACATCATTCCTCACATCATTCCACAAATCATTCCACACCTCATTTAAACACTTAATTCCACAAATCATTCCACACCTCATTTAAACACTTCATTCCACACATCATTCCACACATCATTCCACACATCATTGCACTCCCCATTTCACACATCATTCCACACGTAATTCCACGCGTCCTTCCATACATCATTCCACACATCATTCCACACATCATTCCAAACGTCATTCCACACATCATGCCACACAGCATAACACACCTCATTGCACACATCATTCCACACCTCATTCCACAACCCATTCCACATATCATTCCACACATCATTCGACACATCAGTCCATACCTCATTCCACACCTCATTCCACACAGCATTCCACATCTCATTCCACACATCATTCCACACCTCATTACACATAACTTTCCACACATCATTCCACACATCATTCCACACTTCATTCCACACTTCATTCCTCACCTCATTCAACACATAATTCCACACATCAGTCCAAACCTCATTCCACATTACATTCCACACCTCATTCCACACATCATTCCACACATCATTCCACACATTATTCAAAACATCATTCCACACATCATTTCACACAGCATTCCACACATCATTCCACACATTCCAAAAAGCATCCACTCATCCATCCACATATCATCCACGCATCATTCCACACCTCATTCCACACATCATTCTACACATCATTCCACACCTCATTCCAAACCTCATTCCACACATAATTCCACACATCATTCCACACTTCATTCCACACATCAGTCCACACATTATTCCACACCTCATTCCACACATCATTCCACGTATAATTTCACACGTCCTTCCATACATCATTCCACATATCATTCCACACATCATTCCACACATCATTCCACACAGCATTACACACATCATTCCACACATCAATTCACAAATCATTCCACACCTCATTCCTCATCTCATTCAACACATCATTCCACAGAGCATTGCACACATCATTCTAAACATCATTCCACACATCATTCCACAAATCAATCCACACCTCATTTAAACACCTCATTCCACACATCATTCCAAGCATTCTTCCACACCGCATTCCATAACTTATTCCACACATCATTCCACACATCATTCCAGACACCATTCCGCACATCATTCCACACATCATTCCATATACCATTCCACACATTATTCCAAACATCATTCAACACCTCATTCCACATATCATTCCAAGCATCATTCCACACATTCCACACATAATTCCACATGTCATTCCACACATTATTCGACACATCATTCCTCACATCATTCCACACTTCATTCCACGCAACATTCATAACCTCATTTCACTCATCATTCCACACTTCATTCCACACAACATTCCTCACCTCAATTCACTCATCATTCCACACATCATTCAATACATAATTCCACATATCATTCCAAACATCATTCTACACATCATTCCACACTTCATTCCATACATCATTCCTCACCTCATTCCACTCATCATTCCTCACATCATTCAATACATCATTCCACATATCTTTCCACACATCATTCCACACATCATTCCACACATAATTCCACACAGCATTCCACACATCATTCCACACATCATTCCACACATAATTCCACACATCATTGCCCACATCATTCCACACCTCGTTCCACACCTCATTCCACACATCATTCAAGACAACATTCCAAATATCATCCACTCCTCATTCCACATATCATTCCACGCATCATTCCACATCTCATTCCACACATCATTCCACACATCAATCCACACATCATTCCACACGTCATTCCACACATCATTCCACACATCATTCCACACGTAATTCCACACATCAATTCACACAACATTTCACACATCAATTCACACCTCATTCCAAACAACATTCCACACCTCATTCCACACATTATTCCACACATCATTGCACACATCATTCCAAACATCATTCCACACTTCAATCCACACGTCATTCCACGCAGCATTCCACGCGTCATTCCATACATCATTCCACACATTATTCCACACAACATTCAACACATCATTCTAGACATCATTCCACACATCATTCCACACAGCATTACACACATCATTCCACACATCAATTCACACCTCATTCCAAAAATCATACCACACCTCATTCCACACATCATTCCACACATCATTCCACACATAATTCCACATATCATTCCACACCTCATGCCACACATCATTCCAGACGTAATTCCACACGTCCTTCCATACATCATTCCACACAACGTTCCACACGTCCTTCCATATATCATTCCGCACATCATTCCACACAGTATTACACACATCATTCCAAACATCATTCCTCACATCATTCCACAAATCATTCCACACCTCATTTAAACACTTCATTCCACAAATCATTCCATACCTCATTTAAACACTTCATTCCACACATCATTCCACACATCATTCCACACATCATTGCACTCACCATTTCACACATCATTCCACACGTATTTCCACCCGTCCTTCCATACATCATTCCACACATCATTCCACACATCATTCCAAACGTCATTCCACACATCATGCCACACAGCATAACACACTTCATTGCACACATCATTCCACACCTCATTCCACAACCCATTCCACATATCATTCCACACATCATTCCACACATCATTCCACACATCATTCCACACATCATTCCACACCTCATTACACATAACATTCCACACATCATTCCACACATCATTCCACACATCATTCAATACATAATTCCAGATATCATTCTAAACATCATTCTACACATCATTCCACACTTCATTCCATACATCATTCCTCACCTCATTCCACTCATCATTCCACACATCATTCAATACATCATTCCACATATCTTTCCACACATCATTCCACACATCATTCCACACATAATTCCACACAGCATTCCATACATCATTCCACACATCATTCCACACCTCATTCCACACATCATTCAACACAACATTCCAAATATCATCCACACATCATTCCACAGATCATTCCACACGTAATTCCACACATCAATTCACACAACATTTCACACATCAATTCACACCTCATTCCAAACATCATTCCACACCTCATTCCACACATTATTCCACACATCATTGCACACATCATTCCAAACATCATTCCACACTTCAATCCACACGTCATTCCACGCAGCATTCCACGCGTCATTCCATACATCATTCCACACGTTATTCCACACAACATTCAACACATCATTCTAGACATCATTCCACACATCATTCCACGCAGCATTACACACATCATTCCACACATCAATTCACACCTCATTCCAAAATTCATACCACACCTCATTCCACACATCATTCCACACATCATTGCACACATCATTCCAAACATCATTCCACACATCATTCCACAAAACATTCCACACCTCATTTAAACACCTCTTTCCTCACCTCATTCCACAACTCATTCCACACATCATTCCACACATCATTCAACACATCATTCCACACATTATTCCAAACATCATTCCAAACCTCATTCCACATATAATTCCACGTATCATTCCACACATCATTCCAAACGTCATTCCACAGTTCATTCCACACATCATTCCACACATCATTCCACACAAGGTACCACATATTATTCCACACATCATTCCACACATCATTCCACACAACATTCCACACATCATTCCACACGTCATTCCACAGATCATTCCACACATCATTTAACACATCATTCCACACAAGATACCTCATATCATTCCACACATCATTCCACACATCATTCCACACAGCATTCCACACATCATTCCACACCTCATTCCACACATCATTCCACACATCATTCCACACAACATTCCACACATAATTCCAGACCTCATTCGACACATATTCCAACACTTCATTCCACATATCATTATACACAGCATTCAATACATCATTCCACACCTCATTCCACACAGCATTCCACACATCATTGCCCACATCATTCCACACCTCATTCCCACATCATTCCTCACAACATTCCACACGTCATTCCACACAACATTCAAACATGATTCCACACATCATTCCACACCTCATTCCCACATCATTCCTCACAAAATTCCACTCATCATTCGACACATCATTAAATACATCATTCCACATATCTTTCCACACATCATTCCACACATCATTCCACACATAATTCCACACAGCATTCCACACATCATTCCACACATCATTGCACACATCATTCCACACATCATTGCCCACATCATTCCACACCTCATTCCACACCTCATTCCACACATCATTCCACACAACATTCCAAATATCATCCACTCCTCATTCCACATATCATTCCACGCATCATTCCACATCTCATTCCACACATCATTCCACACATCAATCCACACATCATTCCACACGTCATTCCACACATCATTCCCAACATCATTCCACACTTCAATCCACACGTCATTCACGCAGCATTCCACGCGTCATTCCATACATTATTCCACACATTATTCCACACAACATTCAACACATCATTCTAGACATCATTCCACACATCATTCCACACAGCATTACACACATCATTCCACACATCAATTCACACCTCATTCCAAAAATCATACCACACCTCATTCCACACATCATTCCACACATCATTGCACACATCATTCCAAACATCATTCCACGCATCATTCCACAAAACTTTCCACACCTCATTTAAACGCCACTTTCCTCACCTCATTCCACAACTCATTCCACACATCATTCCACACATCATTCCACACATCATTCCACACATCATTCAACACATCATTCCACACATTATTCCAAACATCATTCCAAACCTCATTCCACATGTAACTCCACGTATCATTCGACACATCATTCCACACGTCATTCCACAGTTCATTCCACACATCATTCCACACATCATTCCACACAAGACACCACTTATCATTCCACACATCATTCCACACATCATTCCACACAAGATACCTCATATCATTCCACACATCATTCCACACATCATTCCACACAACATTCCACACATCATTCCACACAACATTCCACACATAATTCCACACATCATTCCACCCATCATTCCACACATCATTCCACACATCATTCCACCCATCATTCCACACATCATTCCTCACCACATTCCACATATCATTCCACACATAATTCCACACGTCATTCCACACTTCATTCCACACGTCATTTATCACCGCATTCCACACATAATTTCACACATCAGTCAATACCTCATTTCACACCACATTCCACACTTCATTCCACAAAATCATTCCACACTTCCTTCCACACATCATTCCACACATCATTCCACCCATCATTCCACACAACATTCCACACATAATTCCACACCTCATTCGACACATATTTCAACACATCATTCCACATATCATTCCACACAGCATTCAATACATCATTCCACACCTCATTCCACACATGATTCCACACATCATTCTACACATCATTCCACACATCATTCCACCCATCATTCCACACATCATTCCACACCACATTCCACATATCATTCCACACATCATTCCACACGTCATTTATCACCGCATTCCACACATAATTTCACACATCAGTCAATACCTCATTTCACACCACATTCCACACTTCATTCCACACATCATTCCACACATCATTCCACACATCATTCCACACATCATTCCACACATCATTCCTCACCTCATTCCACTCGTCATTCCACACGTCATTCAATACAGAATTCCACAAATCATTCCACACATCATTCCACTCATCATACCACACATAATTCCACACAGCATTCCACACATCATTGCACACTTCACTCCACAGCTCATTCCACACCTCATTCCACACATCATTCCACACAACTTTCCAAATATCATCCACACCTCATTCCACATATCATTCACGCATCATTCCACACCTCATTCCACACATCATTCCACACATGATTTCACACCTCATTCCACACCTTATTCCACAATCATTCCACACATCATTCCACACTTCATTCCACACATCATTCCACACAGCATTAGACACATCATACACCACTTCAATTCACACCTCATTCCAGACCTCAGTCCACATCTCACTCCACACTTCATTCCACACAGCCATTGCACACGTCATTCCAAACATAATTCGACGCGTCCTTCCATACATCATTCCACACATCATTCCACACATCATTCCAAACGTCATTCCACACATCATTCCACACAGCATTACACACATCATTCCACACATTATTCTACACATCATTTGACACATCATTCCACAACTCATTCCACACATCATTCCATTCATCATTCCACACACCTTTACACACATCATTCCACACATTATTCCACACCATATTCCATACCTCATTCCACACATAATTCAAAACATCATTACATACATCATTCCACACATCATTCCACACCATATTCCACACATCATTCCACACCTCATTCCACAAACCATTCCACATATCATTCCACACATCATTCAACACATTATTCAACACATCATTCTGCATTTCATTCCAAACCTCATTCCACGTAACATTCCACTCACATTCCACACATCACTCCAGATATCATTCGACACATCATTCCACACATCATTCCACACATTATTCCACACATGATTCCAGACATCATTCGACACATCATTCCACATATCATTCCACACATCATTCCAAACATCATTCCACAATATTTCACACATAATTCCACACATCATTCCACACATGAGTCCATATCTCATTCCCACCTCATTCCACACATCATTCCATACATCATTCCACACATCATTCCACACATCACTCCACACCTCATTCCACATATCATTCCACACATCATTCCACACAACATTCCACACATAATTCCAGACCTCAATCGACACATATTCCAACACATCATTCCACATATCATTCCACACAGCATTCAATACATCATTCGACAACTCATTCCACACAGCATTCCACACGTCATTGCCCACATCATTCCACACCTCATTCCCACATCATTCCTCACAACATTCCACACGTCATTCCACACAACATTCAACACATGATTCCACACATCATTCTACAAATCATTCCACACATCATTCCACACATCATTCCACACCACATTCCACATATCATTCCACACATCATTCCACACATCATTCCACACTTCAATCCACACATCATTTATCACCGCATTCCACACATAATTTCACACATCAGTCAATACCTCATTTCACACCACATTCCACACTTCATTCCACACATCATTCCTCACCTCATTCCACTCATCATTCCACACGTCATTCAATACAGAATTCCACAAATCATTCCACACATCATTCCACTCATCATACCACACATAATTCCACACAGCATTCCACACATCATTGTAAACTTCATTCCACAGATCATCCCACACCTCATTCCACACATCATTTCACACAGCATTCCACACATCATTCCACACAACTGTCCAAATATCATCCACTCCTCATTCCACATATCATTCACGCATCATTCCACATCTCATTCCACACATCATTCCACACATGATTTCACACCTCATTCCACACCTTATTCCACAATCATTCCACACATCATTCCACACTTCACTCCACACATCATTCCACACAGCATTAGACACATCATACCCCACATCAATTCACACCTCATTCCAGATCTCATTCCACATCTCACTCCACACTTCATTCCACACAGCCATTGCACACGTCATTCCAAACATAATTCCACGCGTCCTTCCATACATCATTCCACACATCATTCCACACATCATTCCAAACGTCATTCCACACATCATTCCACACAGCATTACACACATCATTCCACACATTATTCTACACATCATTTGACACATCATTCCACAACTCATTCCACACATCATTCCATTCATCAATCCACACATCTTTACACACATTATTCCATACATTATTCCACACCATATTCCACACAACATTCCACACATCATTCCACACCTCATTCCACATATCGTTTCACGCATCATTCCAGACATCATTCCACATATCATTCCACACATCATTCCACACATCATTCCACACAAGATACCACACCTCATTCCACACATCATTCCACACCTCATTCCACACATCATTCCACACATCATTCCACACCTAATTCCACAACTCATTCCCACATCATTCCCAACAAATTTCAACACATGATTCCACACATCATTCTACACATCATTCCACACATCATTCCACACCTCATTTCACACATCATTCCACACATCAATCCAAACCCCATTCCACACATCATTCCACAACTCATTCCACACATCATTCCACACATTATTCTACACATCATTTGACACATCATTCCACAACTCATTCCACACGTCATTCCACACATCATTCCATATATCTTTGCACACATCATTCCACACATTATTCCATTTCATATTCCATACCTCATTCCACACATAATTCCACACATTATTCCACACCTCATACCACATATCATTCCACACCTCATTCCACAACCCATTCCACATAACATTCCACGCATCATTCGACACATCATTGCACACATCATTCCACACATCATTCCACGCATCCTTACACACCGCATTCCACACATCATTCCACACATCATTCCATACATCATTCCACATATTATTCCAAACATCATTCCATACCTCATTCCACATATCATTCGACACATCATTCCAAACATCAATCCGCTCAAAATTCCTCACCTCATTTCACTCATCATTCGATACTTCATTCCACACAACATTCCTCACCTCATTTCACTCATCATTCCACACATCATTCAATACATAATTCCACATATCATTCCACACATCATTCCACACATCATTCTACACTTCATTCCACACATCATTCCTCACCTCATTCCACTCATCATTCCACACAGCATTCAATACATCATTCCACATATCATTCCACACAGCATTCCACACATCATTGCCAACATCATTCCAAACCTCATTCCAAACCTCATTCCACGCATCATTCCACACAACATTCCCAATATCATCCACTCCTAATTCCACACCTCATTCTACACATCATTCCACACATCATTCCACACGTAATTCCACACATCATTCCACACATCATTCAACACCTCATTGTACACATCATTCCACACGTAATTCCACACATCAATTCACACAACATTTCACACATCAATTCACACCTCATTGCAAACATCATTCCACACCTCATTCCACACATTATTCCACACATCATTGCACACATCATTCCAAACATCATTCCACACATCATTCCACACGTCATTCCACGCAGCATTCCACGCGTCATCCAATACATCATTCTAGACATCATTCCACACATCATTCCACACAGCATTACACACATCATTCCACACGTCAATTCACACCTCATTCCAAAAATCTTAACACCTCATTCCACACATCATTCCACACATCATTGCTCACATCATTTCAAACATCATTCCACACACCATTCCACAAAACATTCCACACCTCATTGAAACACCTCTTTCCTCACCTCATTCCACAACTCATTCCACACATCATTCCACACATCATTCCACACATCATTCCACACATCATTCCACACATCATTCCACACATTATTCCAAACATCATTCCAAACCTCATTCCACATATAATTCCACGCATCATTCCACACATCTTTCCACACGTCATTCCACTGTTCATTCCACTGTTCATTCCACACATCATTCCACACAAGACACCACATATCATTCCACACTTCATTCCACACATCATTCCACACAACATTCCACACATCATTCCACACGTCATTCCACAGATCATTCCACACATCATGCCACACATCATTCCACACAAGATACCACATATCATTCCATACATCATTCCACACATCATTCCACACATCATTCCACACCTCATTCCACACATCATTCCACACATCATTCCACACAACATTGCACACATAATTCCAGACCTCATTCGACACATATTCCAACACATCATTCCACATATCATTCCACACAGCATTCAATACATCATTCCACACCTCATTCCACACAGCATTCCACACATCATTGCACACGTCATTCCACACATCATTCCCACATCATTCCTCACAACATTCCACACGTCATTCCACACATCATTCCACACAACATTTCACACATCATTCCACACATCAATCTAAACCTCAATCCAGACATCATTCCCCACCTCATTCCACACCTCATTCCACACCTCATTCCACACATCATTTCACACAGCATTCCACACATCATTCCACATAACATTCACGCATCATTCCACACTTCATTCCACACATCATTCCACACAGCATTAGACACATCATACCCCACATCAATTCACACCTCATTCCAGACCTCATTCCAAATCTCACTCCACACTTCATTCCACACAGCCATTGCACACGTCATTCCAAACATAATTCCACGCGTCCTTCCACACATCATTCCACACATCATTCCACACATCATTCCAAACGTCATTCCACACATCATTCCACACAGCATTACACACATCATTCCACACATTATTCTACACATTATTTGACACATCATTCCCCAACACATTCCACACATCATTCCTGATATCATTCCACACATCATTCCACACATTATTCTACACATCATTTGACACATCATTCCCCAACTCATTCCACACATCATTCCTGACATCATTCCACACATCTTTACACACATCATTCCACACATTATTCCACACCATATTCCATACCTCATTCCACACATAATTCCAAACATCATTACATACATCATTCCACACATCATTCCACCCATCATTCCACACAGCATTCCACACCTTATTCCACACATCATTCCACACCTCATTCCACAACCCATTCCACATAGCATTCCACACATCATTCAACACATCATTCCACACATCATTCTGCATTTCATTCCACACCTCATTCCACGTAACATTCCACACACATTCCACACATCACTCCAGATAGCATTCGACACATCATTCCACACATCATTCCACACATCATTCCACACATCAATCCAGATCTCATTCCCACCTCATTCCACACCTCATTCCACATATCATTCCACACATCATTCCACACATCATTGCACACTTCATTCCACACATCATTTATGAACTCATTCCATACATAATTCCACACATCAGTCAATACCTCATTCCACACATCAATCCACACATCATTCCACACCTCATTCCACATATCATTCCGCACATCATTCCACACATCATTCCACACCTCATTCCACATATCATTCCACACATCATTCCACACATCATTCCCCACATCATTCCACACATCATTCCACACATCATTCCAAACATCATTCCTCACCTCATTCTACTCATCATTCCACACATCATTCAATACATCATTCCACATATCATTACACGCATCATTCCACTCATCATTCCACGCATAATTCCACACAGCATTCCACACATTATTGCACACATCATTCCACCCCTCATTCCACACCTCATTCAACACATCATTCCACGCATCATTTCACACATCATCCCACACATCATTCCACACATCATTCCACGCAACATTGCACACATTATTCCACACCTCATTCCACATATCATTCCACGCATCAATCCAAACATCATTCAATACATCATTCCACATATCATTCCACACATCATTCCACACATCATTCCACATATGATACCACACCTCATTCCACACATCATTCCACACCTCATTCCACAACACATTCCCACATCATTCCCAACAACATTCCACACGTCATTCCTCATATGATTCCACACATCATCACACACATCATTCAACACAACATTCCACACCTCATTCCACACATTATTCCACACATCATTCCTAACAACATTCAATACATGATTCCACACATCATTCTACACATCATTCCACACATCATTCCACACCTCATTTCACACATCATTCCACACATCAATCCAAACCTCATTCCACACATCATTCCACAACTCATTCCACACATCATTCCACACATTATTCTACATATCATTTAACACATCATTCCACAACTCATTCCACACGTCATTCCACACATCATTCCATACATCTTTACAAACATCATTCCACACATTATTCCACACCATATTCCATACCTCATTCCACACATAATTCCACACAGCATTCCACACCTCATACCACATATCATTCCACACCTCATTCCACAACCCATTCCTCATATCATTCCACACATCATTCCATACATCATTCCACACATCATTCTACCCTTCATTCCACACCTCATTCCACATAACATTCCAAACATCACTCCACATATCATTCGACACATCATTCTACACATCATTCCACACATCATTCCAGATATCAATCGACACATCATTCCACACTTCATTCCACACGTCATTTATCACCTCATTCCACACATAATTCCACACATCAGTCAATACCTCATTTCACACGACATTCCACACGTCATTCCACACATCATTCCACACGTCATTCCGCACATCATTCCTCACCTCATTCCACTCATCATTCCTCACCTCATTCCACTCATCATTCCACACACCATTCAATACATCATTCCACAAATCATTCTACACATCTTTCCACTCATCATTCCAAACAACATTCAACACATGATTCCACACATCATTCTACACATCATTCCACACATCATTCCACATCTCATTCCACACATCATTCCACAACTCATTTCACACATCATTCCACACATTATTCTACACATCATTTGACACATCATTCCACAACTCATTCCACACGTCATTCCACACATCATTCCATACATCTTTACACACATCATTCCACATATTATTCCACACCATATTCCATACCTCATTCCACACATAATTCCACACAGCATTTCAAACCTCATACCACATATCATTCCACACGTCATTCCACAACCCATTCCACATATCATTCCACACATCATTCCATTCATCATTCCACACATCATTCTACCCTTCATTCTACACCTCATTCCACATAACATTCCACACTTCACTCCATATATCATTCCACACATCATTCCACACATCATTCCACGCATCATTCCACACATCATTCCAGATATCATTCCACACATCATTCCACACATAATTCCACACATCATTCCACACATCATTCCACAACATTTCTCACATCATTCCACACATCATTCCACACAACAGTCCATATCTCATTCCCAACTCATTCCACACACCATTCCACACCTCATTCCACACATCATTCCACACATCATTCCACACCTCATTCCACATATCATTCCACACATCATTCCACACATCATTCTACACTTCATTCCACACGTCATTTATCAACTCATTTAACACCACATTCCACACGTCATTCCAAACATCATTCCACACATCTATCCACACACCATTCCACACCTCATTCCACATATCATTCCACGCATCATTCCACACATCATTCCACACATCATTCCACACCTCATTCCACATATCATTCCACACATCTATCCACACACCATTCCACACCTCATTCCACACATCATTTCACGCATCATTCCACACCTCATTCCAAATCTCATTCCACACATCTTTCCACGCATCATTCCACACATCATTCCACACATCATTCCAAACCTCATTCCACATATCATTCCACGCATCATTCCACATGTCATTCCACACATCATTCCACACATCATTCCACACAGCATTATACACATCATTCTACAATTCAATTCACAACTCATTCCATACCTCATAGCTCATCTCATTCAACACATCATTCCACAGAGCATTGCACACATCATTCCAAACATCATCCCACACATCATTCCACAAATCAATCCACACCTCATTTAAACACCTCATTCCACACATCATTCCACGCATCCTTCCACACCGCATTCCACACCTCATTCCACACATCATTCCACTCATCATTCCACACATCATTCCACACATCATTCCATACATGATTCCACACATTATTCCAAACATCATTCCACACCTCATTCCACATATCATTCCACGCATCATTCCACACATCATTCCACACATAATTCCACATATCATTCCACACATTATTCGACACATCATTCCTCACGTCATTCCACACTTCATTCCACACAACATTCCTCATCTCATTTCACTCATCATTCCTCACTTCAATCCACACAACATTTCTCACCTCATTTCACTCAACATTCCACACATCATTCAATACATAATTCCACATATCATTCCACACATCATTCCACACATCATTCCACACTTCATTCCGCACATCATTCCTCACCTCATTCCACTCATCATTCCACACATCATTCAATACATCATTCCACATATCTTTCCACACATAATTCCACACATCATTCCACACATAATTCCACACATAATTCCACACAACATTACACACATCATTCCGCAGCTCATTCCACACCTCATTCCACACATCATTTCACACAGCATTCCTACAGCATTCCACACATTCCAAATATCATCCACTCCTCATTCCACATATCATCCACGCATCATTCCTCATCTCATTCCACACATCATTCCACGCATAATTCCACACGTCCTTCCATACATCATTCCACTGATCATTCCACACATCATTCCACACATCATTCCACACCTCATTCCAAATATCATTCCACACATCATTCCACACGTCATTCCACACCTCATTCCACATATCATTCCATACAACATTCCACACATCATTCCCCACATCATTCCACACATCATTCCACACATCATTCCAAACATCATTCCTCACCTCATTCTACTCATCATTCCACACATCATTCAATACATCATTCCACATATCATTACACACATCATTCCACTTATCTTTCCACACATAATTCCAGAAAGCATTCCACACATTATTGCACACATCATTCCACACCTCATTCCACACCTCATTCCACACCTCATTCCACGCATCATTTCACACATCATCCCACACATCATTCCACACATCATACGACACAACATTCCACACATCATTCCACACCTCATTCCACATATCATTCCACGCATCATTCCACACATCATTCCAGTCATCATTCCACATATCATTCCACACATAATTCCACACATCATTCCACGCAAGACACCACACCTCATTCCACACATCATTCCACAACTCATTCCACACATCATTCCACACATCATTCCACACCTCATTCCACAACACATTCCCACATCATTCCTAACAACATTCCACACGTCATTCCTCATATGTTTCCACACATCATCCCACACATCATTCGACACAACATTCCACACCTCATTCTACACATCATTCCACAGAGCATTGCACACATCATTCCAAACATCATTCCACACATCATTCCACAAATCAATCCACACCTCATTTAAACACCTAATTCCATACATCATTCCACGCATCCTTCCACACCGCATTCCACAACTCATTCCACACATCACTCCACAAATCATTCCACACGTCATTCCACACATCATTCCATACATCATTCCACAAACTATTCCAAACATCATTCCACACCTCATTCCACATATCATTCCACGCATCATTCCACACATCATTCCACACATAATTCCACATATCATTCCACACATTATTCGAAACATCATTCCTCACATCAGTCCACACTTCATTCCACACAACATTCCTCACTCATTTCAACTCATCATTCCACACAACATTCCTCACCTCATTTCACTCGTCATTCCACACATCATTCAATACATAATTCCACATATCATTCCAAACATCATTCCACACATCATTCCACTCTTCATTCCACACATCATTCCTCACCTCATTCCACTCATCATTACACACATCATTCAATACATCATTCCACATATCTTTCCACACATCATTCCACACATCATTCCACGCATAATTCCACACAGCATTCCACACATCATTGCACACATCATTCCACAGCTCATTCCACACATCATTCCACACATCATTCCACACATCATTCCACAGGTAATTCCACACGTCCTTCCATTCAACATTCCACACATCATTCCACACACCATTCCACACATCATTACGCACATCATTCAACACAGCATTACACACAGCATTCCACACATTCCAATTTTATCCACTCCTCATTCCACATATCATCCACGCATCATTCCACATCTTATTCCACACATCATTCCACACATCATTCCACACATCATTCCGCACTTCATTCCACACATCATTCCACACATCATTCCACACATCATTCCACACGTAATTACACACGTCCTTCCATTCAACATTCCACACATCATTCCACACATCATTCCGCACATCATTCCACACATCATTACACACATCATTCCACACATCAGTTCAACACACATTCCACCCCTCATTCCACATCTCATTCCAGGCATCATTCCAAACATCATTCCACACATCATTCCGCAAATCATTCCACAACTCATTTAAACACCTTATTCCACACATCATTCCACGCATTCTTACACACCGCATTCCACACATCATTCCACACATCATTTAAACACCTTATTGCACACATCATTCCACGCATCCTTACACACCGCATTCCACACATCATTCCACACATCATTCCACACATCATTCCACACATTATTCCAAACATCATTCCATACCTCATTCCACATATCATTCCACGCATCATTCCACACATCATTCCACATATAATTCCACATATCATTCCACACATCCTTCCACACATCATTCCAAACATCATTCCGCACAAAATTCCTCACCTCATTTCACTCATCATTCGATACGTCATTCCACACAACATTCCTCACCTCATTTCACTCATCATTCCACACAGTATTCAATACATCATTCCACATATCATTCCACACAGCATTCCACACACCATTCCACACTTCATTCCACACATCATTCCTCACCTCATTCCACTCATCATTCCACACAGCATTCAATACCTCATTCCACATATCATTCCACACAGCATTCCACACACCATTGCCCACATCATTCCACACCTCATTCCACTCCTCATTCCACATATCATTCCACGCATCATTCCACATCTCATTCCACACATCATTCCACACATCAATCCACACATCATTGCACACGTCATTCCACACATCATTCCACACTTCATTCCACACCTCATTCTACACATCATTCCACACATCATTCCACACATAATTCCACACATCAATTCACACAATATTTCACACATCAATTCACACCTCATTCCAAAAACCATACCACACCTCATTCCACACATCATTCCACACATCATTTCACACATCATTACAAACATCATTCCACACATCATTCCACAAAACATTCCACACCTCATTTAAGCACCTCTTTCCTCACCTCATTCCACAAGTCATTCCACACATCATTCCACACATCATTCCGCACATCATTCCACACATCATTCCACACATCATTCTACACATTATACCAAACATCATTCCAAACCTCATTCCACATATAATTCCACGCATCATTCCACACATCATTAAACACGTCATTCCACAGATCATCCACACATCATTCCACACATCATTCCACACAAGATACCACACATCATTCTACACATCATTCCACACATCATACCACTCAACATTCCACACATCATTCCGCACCTCCTTCCACATATTATTCCACGCATCATTCCCCACATCATTCCAGACATCATTCCACATTTCATTCCACACATAATTCCATACCTCATTCGACACATAATCAAACACATCATTCCACATATCATTCCACACAGCATTCAATACATCATTCCACACCTCATTCCACACAGCATTCCAGACATCATTGCCCACATCATTCCACACCTCATTCCCACATCATTCCTAACAACATTCCACACGTCATGCCACACAATATTCAACACATGATTCCACACATCATTCTACACATTATTCCACACATCATTCCACACCTCATTTCACACATCATTCCACTCATCAATCCAAACCTCATTCCAAACATCATTCCACAAGTCATTCCACACATCATTCCACACATTATTCTACACATCATTTGACACATCATTCCACAACTCATTCCACACATCATTACACACATCATTCCACACATCTTTACACACATCATTCCACACATTATTCCACACCATATTCCATACCTCATTCCACACATAATTCCATACATCATTACATATATCATTCCACACATCATTCCACACATCATTCCAGATATCATTCGACACATCATTCCACACAACATTCCACACATCATTCCTTACATCATTCCACAACATTTCACACATCATTCCACACAGCATTCCACACATCAGTCCATATCTCATTCCCACCTCATTCCACACATCATTCCACACATCATTCCATACATCATTCCACACTGCATTCCACACATCATTTATCACCGCATTCCACACATAAATTCACACATCAGTCAATACCTCATTTCACACCACATTCCAGACTTCATTCCACACATCATTCCACACATCATGCCACACCTCATTCCAATCATCATTCCACACGTCATTCAATACATCATTCCACAAATCATTGCACACATCATTCCACTCATCATTCCACACATAATTCCACACAGCATTCCACACATCATTGCACACTTCATTCCACACCTCATTCCACACCTCATTCCACACATCATTCCACACAACTTTCCAAATATCATCCACTCCTCATTCCACATGTCATTCACGCATCATTCCACATCTCATTCCACACATCATTCCACACATGATTTCACACCTTATTCCACACCTTATTCCACAATCATTCCACACATCATTCCACACTTCATTCCACACATCATTCCACACAGCATTAGACACATCATACCCCACATCAATTCACACCTCATTCCAACCTCATTCCACATCTCACTCCACACTTCTTTCCACACAGCCATTGCACACATCATTCCAATCATTATTTCAGGCGTCCTTCCATACATCATCCCACACATCATTCCACACATCATTCCAACCGTCATTCCACACATCATTCCACACAGCATTACACACATCATTCCACACATTATTCTACACATCATTTGACACATCATTCCACAACTCATTCCACACATCATTCCACACATCATTCCACACATCTTTACACACATCATTCCACACATTATTCCACACCATATTCCATACCGCATTCCACACATAATTCCACACATCAGTCAATACCTCATTCCACACATCATTCCACACATCATTCCACACCGAATTCCACATATCATTCCACACATCATTCCACACATCATTCCACACCTCATTCCACATACCATTCCACACATCATTCCACACATCATTCCCCACATCATTCCACACATCATTCCACACATCATTCCAAACATCATTCCTCACCTCATTCTGCTCCTCATTCCTCACATCGTTCAATACATCATTCCACATACCATTCGACACATCATTCCACACATCATTCCCCACATCATTCCACACATCATTCCACACATCATTCCAAACATCATTCCTCACCTCAATCTGCTCCTCATTCCTCACATCGTTCAATACATCATTCCACATATCATTACACACATCATTCCACAGCTGATTCCACACCTCATTCCACACCTCATTCCACGCATCATTTCACACATCATCCCACACATCATTCCACAAATCATACCACACAACATTCCACACATTCTTCCACACCTCATTCCACATATCATTCCACGCATCATTCCACACATCATTCCAGACATCATTCCACATATCATTCCACACATCATTCCACACATCATTCCACACAAGATACCACACCTCATTCCACACATCATTCCACACCTAATTCCACAACTCATTCCCACATCATTCCTAACAACATTCCACACGTCATTCGTCATATGATTCCACACATCATCCCACACATCATTCGACACAACATTACACACCTCATTCCACACATCATTCCACACATCATTCCACACATTCTTCCACACCTCATTCCACATATCATTCCACACATCATTCCACACATCATTCCAAACAACATTCAACACATGATTCCACACATCAAGCTACACATCATTCCACACATCATTCCACACCTCATTTCACACATCATTCCACACATCAATCCAAACCTCATTCCACACATCATTCCACAACTCATTCCACACACCATTCCAAACATTATTCTACACATCATTTGACACATCATTCCACAACTCATTCTACAAGTCATTCCACACATCATTCCATACATCTTTACACACATCATTCCACACATTATTCCACACAATATTCCATACCTCATTCCACACATAATTCCACACAGCATTCCACACCTCATACAACATATCATTCCACACCTCATTCCACAACCCATTCCACATATCGTTCCACACATCATTCCATACATCAATCCACACATCATTCTACCCTTCATTCCACACCTCATTCCACATAACATTCCACACATCACTCCATATATAATTCGACACATCATTCCACACGTCATTCCACCCATCATTCCAGATATCATTAGACACATCATTACACACATAATTCCACACATCATTCCACACATCATTCCATAACATTTCACACATCATTCCACACATCATTCCACACATCAGTCCATATCTCATTCCCACCTCATTCCACACACCATTCCACACCTCATTCCACACATCATTCCACACATCATTCCACACCTCATTCCACATATCATTCCACACATCATTCCAAACTTCATTCCACACGTCATTTATCACCTCATTCCACACATAATTCCACACATCAGTCAATACCTCATTTCACACCACATTCCACACGTCATTTCACACATCATTCCACACGTCATTCCACACATCATTCCTCACCTCATTCCACTCATCATTCCTCACCTCATTCCACTCATCATTCCACACATCATTCAATACATCATTCCACAAATCATTCTACACGTCATTCCACTCATCATTCCACACATCAATTCACACCTCATTCCATACCTCATTCCACATCTCACTCCACACTTCATTCCACACAGCCATTGCACACATCATTCCAATCATAATTCCACACATCATTCCACACATCATTCCACACATCATTCCACATATCATTCCACTCACTATTCCAAACACAATTCCACACCTCATTCCACATAACATTCCACGCATCATTCCACACATCATTCCACACATAATTCCACATATCATTCCACACACCATTCCGCACATCTTTCCACACTTCATTCCAAATATCGTCCACTCCTCATTCCACATATCATTCCAAGCATCATTCCACATCCCTTTCTCACATCATTCGACACATGATTCCACACATCATTCCACACCTCATTCCACACTCATTCCACACAGCATTTCAAACATATTTCCACACATTATTCCACACCTCTTTCCAAACCTCATTCCACAAATCATTCCACGTATCATTCCACACATCATTCCACACATGATTCCAAAAATCATTCGACACCTCATTCCACACATCATTCCACACATCTATCCCCACACCATTCCACACCTCATTCCACACATCATTTCACGCATCATTCCACACCTCATTCCAAACCTCATTCCACACATCTTTCCACACTTCATTCCACACTTCATTCCACACATCATTCCACACATTATTCCACACCTCATTCCACACATTATTCCACACGTAATTTCACACGTACTTCCATACATCATTCCACATATCATTCCACACATCATTCCACACATCATTCCACACATCATTCCACACACCATTATACACATCATTCCACAATTCAATTCACAACTCATTCCACACCTCATAGCTCATCTCATTCAACACATCATTCCACAGAGCATTGCACACATCATTCCTAACATCATTCTACACATCCTTCCACAAATCAATCCACAACTGATTTAAACACGCATCCTTCCACACCGCATTCCACACCTCATTCCTCACATCATTCCACACATCATTCCACACATCATTCCACACATCATTCCATACATCATTCCACACATTATTCCAAACATCATTCCACACCTCATTCCACATATCATTCCACGCATCATTCCACACATCATTCCACACATAATTCCACAGATCATACCACACATTATTCGACACATCATTCCTCAAGTCATTCCACACTTCATTGCACACAACATTCCTCATCTCATTTCAATCATCATTCAACCCATCATTCAATACATAATTCCACATATCATTCCACACATCATTCCACACATCATTCCACACTTCATTCCACACATCATTCCTCACCTCATTCCACTCATCATTATACACATCATTCAATACATCATTCCACATATCTTTCCACACATCATTCCACACATCATTCCACACATAATTCCACACAGCATTCCACACATCATTGCACACATCATTCCGCAGCTCATTCCACACCTCATTCCACACCTCATTTCACACAGCATTCCTACAGCATTCCACACATTCCAAATATCATCCACTCCTCATTCCACATATCATCCACGCATCATTCCTCATCTCATTCCACACATCATTCCACACATAATTCCACACGTCCTTCCATACATCATTCCAAACATCATTCCACACATCATTCCACACATCATTCCGCACATCATTCCACACAGCATGACCCACATCATTCCAAACAACATTCCACACGTTATTCCACAAATCATTCCACACCTCAGTTAAACACTACATTCCACACATCATTCCACGCATCCTTCCACATCGCATTCCACAAATCATTCCACACGTCATTCCACACATCATTCCATACATCATTCCACACATTATTCCAAACATCATTCAACACCTCATTCACATATCATTCCACGCATCATTCCACACATTATTCCACACATCATTGCACACCTCATTTCACACATTATTCCACACGTATTTCCACACGTCCTTCCATACATCATTCCACACATCATTCCACACATCATTCCAAACGTCATTGCACACATCATTCCACACAGCATTACACACCTCATTACACACATCATTCCACACCTCATTCCACAACCCATTCCACATATCATTCCACACATCATTCAACACATCATTCCACACATCATTCTAACCTTCATTCCACACATTATTCTACCCTTCATTCCACACATCATTCCACACATCATTCCACACTTCAGTCCATACCTCATTGCACACATCATTCCACACAACATTCCACACAACATTACACACATCATTCCAGATATCATTCGACACATCATACCACACATCATTGCACACATCATTTCAGATATCATTCGACACATCATTCCACACATCAGTCCACAACATTTCACACATCATTCCACACATCATTCAACACATCAGTCCATACCTCATTCCACACCTCATTACACACAGCATTCCACATCTCATTCCACATAACATTCCACACATCATTCCACACATCATTCCACACTTCATTCCACACTTCATTTCTCACCTCACTCAACACATAATTCCACACATCAGTCCAAACCTCATTCCACACATCATTTCACACAACATTCCACACATCATTCCACACATTCCAAATATCATCCACTACTCAATCCAGATATCATCCACGCATCATTCCACATCTCATTCCACACATCATTCCACACATCATTCCACACCTCATTCCAAACCTCATTCCACACACCATTCCACACTTCATTCCACACTTCATTCCACACATTATTCCTCACCTCATTCACTCATCATTCCAAACATCATTCAATACATCATTCAACATATCATTCCACACAACATTCCACACGTCATTCCACACATAATTCCACACATCATTCCACACTTCATTCCACACTTCATTTCTCACCTCACTCAACACATAATTCCACACATCAGTCCAAACCTCATTCCACACATCATTTCACACAGCATTCCACACATCATTCCACACATTCCAAATATCATCCACTACTCAATCCAGATATCATCCACGCATCATTCCACATCTCATTCCACACATCATTCCACACATCATTCCTCACCTCATTCCAAACCTCATTCCATACACCATTCCACACTTCATTCCACACTTCATTCCACACATCATTCCACACATTATTCCACACCTCATTCCACACATCAATCCACACGTAATTTCACACGTCCTTCCATACATCATTCCACATATCATTCCACACATCATTCAACACGTCATTCCACACAGCATTACACACATCATTCCACACATCAATTCACATCTCATTCCACACCTCATTCCTCATCTCATTCAACACATCATTCCACAGAGCATTGCACACATCATTCCAAACATCATACCACACATCATTCCACAAAGCAATCCACACCTCATTTAAACACCTAATTCCATACATCATTCCACGCATCCTTCCACACCGCATTCCACAACTCATTCCACACATCATTCCACACATCATTATACACATCATTCCACACATCATTCCATACATCATTCCACACATTATTCCAAACATCATTCCACACCTCATTCCACATATCATTCCACGCATCATTCCACACATCATTCCACACATAATTCCACATATCATTCCACACATTATTCGACACATCTTTCCTCACATCATTCCACACTCATTCCACACAACATTCCTCACCTCATTTCACTCATTATTCCACACTTCATTCCACACAACATTCCTCACCTCATTTCACTCATCATTCCACACATCATTCAATACATAATTCCACATATCATTCCAAACATCATTCCACACATCATTCTCTCTTCATTCCACACATCATTCCTCACCTCATTCCACTCATCATTACACACATCAATCAATACATCGTTCCACATATCTTTCCACACATTATTCCACACATCATTCCACACATAATTCCACACAGCATTCCACATATCATTGCACACATCATTCCACACATCAGTCCAAACCTCATTCCACACATCATTCCACACATCATTGCAAACTTCATACCACACATCTTTCCTCACCTCATTCACTCATCATTCCAAACATCATTCAATACATCATTCAACATATCATTCCACACATCATTCCACACGTCATTCCACACATAATTCCACACATCATTCCACACTTCATTCCACACTTCATTTCTCACCTCACTCAACACATAATTCCACACATCAGTCCAAACCTCATTCCACACATCATTTCACACAGCATTCCACACATCATTCCACACATTCCAAATATCATCCACTACTCAATCCAGATATCATCCACGCATCATTCCACATCTCATTCCACACATCATTCCACACATCATTCCACACCTCATTCCAAACCTCATTCCACACACCATTCCACACTTCATTCCACACTTCATTCCACACATCATTCCACACGTTATTCCACACCTCATTCCACACATCATTCCACACGTAATTTCAAACGTCCTTCCATACATCATTCCACATATCATTCCACATATCATTCCACATGTCATTCCACACAGCATTACACACATCATTCCACACATCAATTCACATCTCATTCCAAACCTCATTCCTCATCTCATTCAACACATCATTCCACAGAGCATTGCACACATCATTCCAAACATCATACCACACATCATTCCACAAAGCAATCCACACCTCATTTAAACACCTAATTCCATACATCATTCCACGCATCCTTCCACACCGCATTCCACAACTCATTCCACACATCATTCCACACATCATTCCACACATCATTCCACACATCATTCCATACATCATTCCACACATTATTCCAAACATCATTCCACACCTCATTCCACATATCATTCCACGCATCATTCCACACATCATTCCACACATAATTCCACATATCATTCCACACATTATTCGACACATCATTCCTCACATCATTCCACACTCCATTCCACACAACATTCCTCACCTCATTTCACTCACCATTCCACACGTCATTCCACACAACATTCCTCACCTCATTTCACTCATCATTCCACACATGATTCAATACATAATTCCACATATCATTCCGAACATCATTCCACACATCATTCTCTCTTCATTCCACACATCATTCCTCACCTCATTCCACTCATCATTACACACATCAATCAATACATCATTCCACATATCTTTCCACACATTATTCCACACATCATTCCACACATAATTCCACACAGCATTCCACATATCATTGCACACATCATTCCACAGCTCATTCCACACCTCATTCCACACATCATTTCACACAGCATTCCACACATCATTCCACACATTATTCCAAACATCATTCCACACCTCATTCCACATATCATTCCACGCATCATTCCACACATCATTCCACACATCATTCCACACATCATTCCACACTTCATTCCACACTTCATTTCTCACCTCACTCAACACATAATTCCACACATCAGTCCAAACCTCATTCCACACATCATTTCACACAACATTCCACACATCATTCCACACATTCCAAATATCATCCACTACTCAATCCAGATATCATCCACGCATCATTCCACATCTCATTCCACACATCATTCCTCACATCATTCCACACATCATTACACACATCATTCCACACCTCATTCCACAACCCATTCCACATATCATTCCAAACATCATTCAACACATCTTTCCACACCTCATTCTACACATCATTCCACACATCATTCCACACATAATTCCACACATCAATTCACACAATATTTCACACATCAATTCACACCTCATTCCAAAAATCATTCCACACCTCATTCCACACATCATTCCACACATCATTGCACACATCATTCCAAACATCATTCCACACATCATTCCACAAAACATTCCACACCTCATTTAAACACCTCTTTCCTCACCTCATTCCACAACTCATTCCACACATCATTCCACACATCATTCAGCACATCATTCCACATATCATTCCACACATCATTCCACACATTATTCAAATATCATTCCAAACATCATTCCACATATAATTCCACACATCATTCCACACATCATTCCACACAACATTCCACACATCATTCCACACCTCATTCCACATATTATTCCACGCATCATTCCACACATCATTCCAGACATCATTCCTCATATCATTCCACACAGCATTCAATACATCGTTCCACACCTCATTCCACACAGCATTCCACACATCATTGCCCACATCATTCCAAACCTCATTCCCACATCATTCCTCACAACATTCCACACGTCATTCCACACAACATTCAACACATGATTCGACACATCATTCTACACATTATTCCACACATCATTCCACACCTCATTTCACACATCATTCGACACATCAATCCAAACCTCATTCCATACATCATTCCACAACTCATTCCACAAATCATTCCACACATTATTCTACACATCATTTGACACATCATTCCACAACTCATTCCACACATCATTTCACACATCATTCCACACATCTTTACACACATCATTCCACACATTATTCCACACCATATTCCACACATCATTCCACACATCATCCCATACCTCATTCCACACATCATTCCACACTTCATTCCACACATCATTTATCACCGCATTCCACACATAATTTCACACATCTGTCAATACCTCATTTCACACCACATTCCACACTTCATTCCACACATCATTCCACACATCATTCCACACATCATTCCACTCATCATTCCGCTCATAATTCTACACAGCATTCCACACATCATTGCACACTTCATTCCACACCTCATTCCACACCTCATTCCACACATAATTTCACACAACATTCCACACATCATTCCACACAAATTTCCAAATATCATCCACTCCTCATTCCACACATCATTCCACACACATTACACACATCATTCCACACATTATTCTACTCATCATTTGACACATCATTCCACAACTCATTCCACACATCATTCCACACATCTTTACACACATCATTCCACACATTATTCCACACCATATTCCATACCGCATTCCACACATAATTCCAAACATCATTACATACATCATTCCACACATCATTCCACCCATCATTCCACACAGCATTCCACACTTCTTATTTCACACATCAGTCCACACCTCATTCCACAACCCATTCCACATATCATTCCACACATCATTCAACACATCATTCCACTCATCATTCTGCATTTCATTCCACACCTTATTCCACGTAACATTCCACAAACATTCCACACATCATTCCACACTTCATTCCACACATCATTTATGAACTCATTCCACACATAATTCCACACATCAGGCAATACCTCATTCCACACATCATTCCACATATCATTCCACACATCATTCCACACATCATTCCACATATCATTCCACACATCATTCCACACATCATTCCACACCTCATTCCACATATCATTCCACACATCAGTCCACACCTCATTCCACAACCAATTCCACATATCATTCCACACATCATTCAACACATCATTCCACTCATCATTCTGCATTTCATTCCACACCTTATTCCACGTAACATTCCACAAACATTCCACACATCATTCCACACTTCATTCCACACATCATTTATGAACTCATTCCACACATAATTCCACACATCAGGCAATACCTCATTCCACACATCATTCCACATATCATTCCTCACCTCATTCCACTCATCATTCCACACATCATTCAATACATCATTCCACATATCATTACACACAACATTCCACTCATCTTTCCACACATAATTCCACACAGCATTCCACACATTATTGCACACATTATTCCACACCTCATTCTACAACTCATTCCACACCTCATTCCACGCATCATTTCACACATCATCCCACACATCATTCCACACATCATTCCACACAACATTCCACACATCATTCCACACCTCATTCCACATATCATTCCACGCATCATTCCATACATCATTCCAGACATCATTCCACACAAGATACCACACCTCATTCCACACATCATTCCACACCTCATTCCACACATCATTCCACACATCATTCCACTCCTCTTTCCACAACTCATTCCCACATCATTCCTAACAACATTCCACACATAATTCCACACAGCATTACACACATCATTCCACACATTATTCTACACATCATTTGACACATCATTCCACAACTCATTCCACATATCATTCGACACATCATTCAACACATCATTCCACACATCATTCCTTACATCATTCCACATATCATTACACACATCATTCCACTCATCATTCCACACATAATTCCACACAGCATTCCACACATTATTGCACACATCATTCCACACCTCATTCCACACCTCATTGCACACCTCATTCCACGCATCATTTCACACATCATCCCACACATCATTCCACACCTCATTCCACATGTCATTCCACACATCATTGCACACATCATTCCACACAAGATACCACACCTCATTCCACACCTCATTCCACACCTCATTCCACATATCATTCGACAACTCATTCCACACATCATTCCACACATCATTCCACACATCTTTGCACACATCATTCCACACATTATTCCACACCAGATTGCATACCTCATTCCACACATTATTCCACACCAGATTGCATACCTCATTCCACACATAATTCCAAACATCATTACATACATCATTCCACACATCATTCCACGCATCATTCCACACAGCATTCCACACCTTATTCCACACATCATTCCATACCTCATTCCACAACCCATTCCACATATCATTCCACACATCATTCAACACATCTTTCCCCACATCACTCTGCATTTCATTCCACACCCCATTCCACGTAACATTCCTCACACATTCCACACATCACTCCAGATATCATTCGACACATCATTCCACACATCATTCCACACATCATTCCACACATCATTCCAGATATCATTCAACACATCATTCCACACATCATTCCACACATCATTCCACACATCATTCCACAATACTTCACACATAATTCCTCACATCATTCCACACATCAGTCCATATCTCATTCCACACATCATTCCACACATAATTCCACATATCATTCCACACATCATTCCACACATCATTCCAAACTTCATTCCACACATCATTCCTCACCTCATTCCACTCATCATTCCACACAGTATTCAATACATCATTCCACATATCATTCCACACAGCATTCCACACATCATTGCCCACATCATTCCACACATCATTCCACGTAACATTCCACACACATTCCAATCATCACTCCAGATATCATTCCACACATCATTCCACACATCATTCCACACATCAGTCCATATCTCATTCCACACATCATTCCACACATAATTCCACATATCATTCCACACATCATTCCACACATCATTCCAAACTTCATTCCACACATCATTCCTCACCTCATTCCACTCATCATTCCACACAGTATTCAATACATCATTCCACATATCATTCCACACAGCATTCCACACATCATTGCCCACATCATTCCACACCTCATTCCACATCTCATTACACACATCATTCCACACATCAATCCACACATCATTGCACACGTCATTCCACACATCATTCCACACATCATTCCACACCTCATTCTACACATCATTCCACACATCATTCCACACATAATTCCACACATCAATTCACACAATATTTCACACAACAATTCCACACATCATTCCACGCATTATTCCACACAAATGTCCATACCTCATTCCACACGTCATTCGACACATCATTCCACACATCATTCCAAATATCATCCACTCCTCATTCCACACATCATTCGACACATCATCTGACATTTCATTCCACACCTCATTCCACACATCATTCCACACAGCATTTCACACGTCATTCCACTCACCATTCCACACCTCATTCCACACCTCATTCCACACGTCATTCCACGTATCATTACACGCATCATTCCACACGTCATTCCACACATCATTCCAAACATTATTCCACACCTCATTCCACGTATCATTCCATACATCATTCCACACGTCATTCCACACATCATTCCACACATTATTCCACACCACATTCCAAACCTCATTCCACACATAATTCTAAACATCATTGCATAAATCATTCCACAAATCATCCCACACATCATTCCACACATCATTCCACGCCTCATTCCACACATCATTTCAAACCTCATTCCACAACTCAATCCACACATGATTCCACACATCATTCAACACATCAATCCAAAAATCATTCTACACGTCATTCTGCACATCATTCCACACATTATTCCACAACTCAATCCACACATCATTCCACACATCATTCCGCACATCATTCCACACATCATTCCACACCATATTCCACACCTCATTCCATACATAATTCCAAACATCATTACATACATCATTCCACACATCATTCCACACATCATTCCACACATCATTCCACACCTCATTCCACACATTATTCCGTACCTCATTCCACAACTCATTCCACACATTATTCAACACATCATTCCACACATCATTACATACTTAATTCCACACATCATTCTACACATTATTCCAAACATCATTCCACATCATTCCACACATCACTCCACACAGCAATTCCACACATCATTCCATACCGCATTCCACACCTCATTCCACACATCATTCCACATTTCATTCCAAACATAAACCCAGATATCATTCGACATATCATTCCACAAATCATTCCACACATCATTCCAAACATGATTCCACAACTCATTCCACACATCATTCCACACATCATTCCACACATCATTCCACACATCATTCCACACCATATTCCACACCTCATTCCACACATCTTTCGACACATCATTACATACATCATTCCACACATCATTCCAAACATCATTCCACACATCATTCCACACATCATTCCATACCTCATTCCACACATAAATTCCACACATCATTCTACACTTCATTCCGCACGTCATTCCACACATCATTCCACTCATCAGTCCATACCGCATTCCACACCTCATTGCACACATCATTGCACACATCATTCCACACATGATTCCACACATCATTCCAAACATCATTCCACACCTCATTCCACATAACATTCCACACATCATTCCACGCATCATTCCACACATCATTCCACAACATTCCACGCATCATTCCACACATCATTCCACTCATCATTCCATACCTCATTCCACACCTCATTCCACATATCATTGCTCACATCATTCCACACATCATTCCACACATCATTCCACACAACATTCCACACTTCATTCCACACATCCTTCCAAACAACATTACATACATCATTCCACACATCATTCCAAACATCATTCCACATATCATTCCACACATCATTCCATACCTCATTCCACACATCATTCCACACCACATTCCACAGCTCATTCCACACATCTTTCCACACATAATTCAAAAAATCATTCCACACATCATTCCACACATCATTCCACACATCATTCCACACATCAGTCCATACCGCATTCCACACCTGATTCCACACATCATTCCACACATCATTCCACACATGAATCACCACATCATTCCAAACATCATTCCACACCTCATTCCACAGAACATTCCACACATCATTCTACGCATCATTCCAAAGATAATTCCACCACATTCCACACATCATTCCACACATCATTCCAAACATCAATTCACACTTCATACCACATATCATTCCACGCATCAGAACACACATCATTCCAAACATCTTTCTGCACATCATTCCACACATCATTCCACTCAACAATCCTTACATCATTGCACACGTCATTCCACACCTCATTCCAAACCTCATTCTACACATCATTCCACACATCATTCCACACATCATTCCACACAACATTCCAAATATCATCCACTCCTCATTCCACACATCATTCTACACATCATCTGACATATCATTCCACACCTCATTCCACACATCATTCCACACAGCATTTCAAACATCAATCCACACACCATTCCACACCGCATTCCACACCTCTTTCCACACCTCATTCCGCATATCATTCCACGCATCATTCCACACATCATTCCACACATCATTCCAAACACCATTCCACACCTCATTCCACGTATCATTCCACGCATCATTCCAGGCATCATTCCACACATCATTCCACATATCATTCCACACAGCATTCCACACATCATTCCACACAACATTCCACACATCATTCCATACATCATTCCACACGTCATTCCACACATCATTCCACACATCATTCCACACATTATTCCACTCATCATTCCACACCACATTCCAAACCTCATTCCACACATAATTCAAAACATCATTGCATACATCATTCCACACATCATCCTACACATTATTCCACACATCATTCCACACCTGATTCCCCACATCATTCCAAACCTCATTCCACAACTCATTCCACACATCATTCCACACATCATTCAACACATCTTTCCACACATCATTCTACACTTCATTCCACATGTCATTCCACACCTCATTCCACATTTCATTCTACACATCATTCCACACATCATTCCACACATCATTCCACAAAACAGTCCATACCGCATTCCACACCTCATTCCACACATCATTCCACACACCATTCCACAGAACATTCCACACATCATTCTACGCATCATTCCAAACATAATTCCACAACATTCCACACATCATTCCACACATCATTCCAAACATCAATTCACACCACATACCACGTAACATTCCACGCATCATACCACACATCATTCCAAACATGATTCCACACATCATTGCACACATCATTCCACACCTCATTCCACACCTCATTCTACACATCATTCCACACATCACTCCACACATCATTCCACACAACATTCCAAATATCATCCACTCCTCATTCCACACAACATTCTACACATCTTCTGACATATCATTCCACTCCTCATTCCACACATCATTCCATACAGCATTTCACACATCATTCCACACACCATTCCACATCTCATTCCACACCTGATTCCACACCTCATTCCTCATATCATTCCACGCATCATTCCACCATCATTCCACACATCATTCCAAACATCATTCCACACCTCATTCCACGTATCATTTAACGCATCATTCCAGGCATCATTCCACACATCATTCCACATATCATTGCACTCAGCATTCCAAACATAATTCCACAACATTCCACACATCATTCCACACATCATTCCAAACATCAATTCACACCACATACCACATAACATTCCACGCATCATACCACAAATCATTCCAAACATGATTCCACACATCATTGCACACATCATTCCACACCTCATTCCACACCTCATTCTACACATCATTCCACACATCATTCCACACATCATTCCACACAACATTCCAAATATCATCCACTCCTCATTCCACACCTCATTCCTCATATCATTCCACGCATCATTCCACCATCATTCCACACATCATTCCAAACATCATTCCACACCTCATTCCACGTATCATTCCGCGCATTATTCCAGGCATCATTCCACGCATCACTCCACACATCATTCCACTCTTCATTCCACAACACATTCCAAACCTCAGTCCACACATAATTCCAAACATCATTGCATACATCATTCCACACATCATCCCACACATCATTCCACACATCATTCCACACCTCATTCCACACATCATTCCAAACCTCATTCCACAACTCATTCCACATATCATTCCACACATCATTCAACACATCTTTCCGCACATCATTCTACACTTCATTCCACATGTCATTCCACACATCATTCCACACAACATTCCACACATCATTCCAAACCTCATTCCACACATCATTCCACAACTCATTATGCACATCATTCCACACATTATTCCACAACTCATTCAACACATCATTCCACACATCATTCCACACATCATTCCACACATCATTCCACACCATATTCCACACCACATTCTACACATAATTCCAAACATCATTACATACATCATTCCAGACATCATTCCACACATCATTCCACACATCATTCCACACCTCATTCCACACATCATTCCGCAACTCATTCCACAACTCATTCCACATATCATTCCACACATCATTCAAAACATCTTTCCACACATCATTCTACACTTCATTCCACATGTCATACCACATCTCATTCCACATCTCATTCCACACATCATTCCACACATCATTCCACACTTCATTCCACACAACAGTCCATACCGCATACCACACATCATTCCACACATCATTCCACACATGATTCACCACATCATTCCAAACATCATTCCACACCTCATTCCTCAGAACATTCCACACATCATTCTACGCATCATTCCAAACATAATTCCACAAGATTCCACACATCATTCCACACATCATTCCAAACATCAATTCACACCACATACCACATAACATTCCACGCATCATTCCACACATCATTCAAAACATGATGCCACACATCATTCCACACATCATTCCACTCAACAATCCACACTTCATTGCACACATCATTCCACACCTCATTCCACACCTCATTCTTCACATCATTCCACTCATCATTCCACACATCATTCCACACAACATTCCAAATATCATCCACTCCTCATTCCACACATCATTCTGCACATCATCTGACATATCATTCCACACCTCATTCAACACATCATTCCACACAGCATTTCACACTTAATTCCACACTCCATTCCACACCTCATTCCACACCTCATTCCACACCTCATTCCGCATATCATTCCACGCATCATTCCACACATCATTCCACACATCATTCCAAACATCATTCCAAACCTCATTCCACGTATCATTCCACGCATCATTCCAGGCATCATTCCACACATCATTCCACATATCATTCCACACAGCATTCCACACATCATTCCACACAACATTCCACACATCATTCCAGACATCATTCCACACGTCATTCCACACATCATTCCACACATCATTCCACACATCATTCCACACCACATTCCAAACCTCATTCCACAATTAATTCCAAACATCATTGCATAAATCATTCCACATATCATCCCACACAGCATTCCACACATCCTTCCACACCTCATTCCACACATCATTCCATTCCTCTTTCCACAACTCATTCCAGATATCATTCCACACATCATTCAACACATCTTTCCACACATCATTCTACACTTCATTCCACATGTCATTCCACACCTCATTCCATACATCATTCCACACATCATTCCAAACCTCATTCCACACATCATTCCACAACTCATTCCACACATCATTCCACACGTCATTATGCACATCATTCCACACATTATTCCACAACTCATTCAACACATCATTCCACACATCATTCCACACATCATTCCACACATAATTCCACACCATATTCCACAGCTCATTTCACACATAATTCCAAACATCATCACATACATCATTCCAGACATCATTCCACACATTATTCCACACATCATTCCACATCTCATTCCACACAACATTCCGCACCTCATTCCACAACTCATTCCACACATTATTCAACACATCATTCCACACATCATTCCACACATCATTGCACACATCATTCCGCACATCATTCCACACATTATTCCACACATCATTCCACACATCAGTCCATTCCGCATTCCACACGTCATTGCACAAATCATTCCACACATCATTCCACACATGATTCCACTCATCATTCCAAACAACATTTTGCATCTCATTCCGCATAACATTCCACACATCATTACATGCATCATTCCACACATCATTCCACAACTTTCCACACATCATTCCACACATCATTCCACACATCAGTCCATACCTAATTCCACACCTCATTCCACATTTAATTCCACACATCATTCCACACATCATTCCACACCTCATTCCACACATCATTCCACACCGCATTCCACAACTCATTCCAAATATCATTCCACACATCAATAACACATCATTCCACACTTAATTCTACACATCATTCCAAACATCATTCCACACTTCATTCGACATTTAATTCCACACATCATTCCACACATCATTCCACACCTCATTCCACACATCATTCCACACCGATTTCCACAAATCATTCCAAATATCATTCCACACATCATTAACACATCATTCCACACTTAATTCTACACATCATTCCAAACATCATTCAACACATCACTCCACCCATCATTCCACACAACATTCTAAAAAAGCTTTTGACACATCATTCCACACATCATTCCACAACTCATTCCACATATCATTCCAAACCTGATTCCACATATCATTCCACGTATCATCCCACACATAATTCTACACATCATTCCAAACATCATTTCACATCACATTCCACATATCATTCCACGCATCATTCCCCACATCATTTCACACATTATTCAACATATTATTCCACACATCATTCCACACATCATTCCACATACCATTCCACACATCATTTCATACATCATTCCACAAATCATTCCAAACCTCATTCCACAAATCATTCCACAACTCATTCTAAACATCATTCCACACCTCATTCCATACATCATTCCACACATCATTCCACACCTCATTCCACTACTCATTCCACACATCATTCCACAGATCATTCCACACCACATTCCACAACTCATTCCACACATAATTCCAAACATCATTGCATACATCATTCCACACATCATTCCAAACATCATTCCACACATCATTCCACAACTCATTCCACACATCATTCTAAACCTCATTCCATAACTCATCCCACACATAATTCCACACATTATTCAACACATCATTCCACACATCATTCTACACTCCATTCCACATGTCATTCCACACCTCATTCCACACATCATTCCACACATCATTACAAACCGCATTTCACACATCATTCCACAACTCATTCCATAAATCATTCGACACATCATTCCAAACATCATTCCACACAACATTCCACATCATATTCCACACATCACTCCACACATCATTCCACACATAATTCCAAACATCATTCCACACATCATTCCACACACGATTCCACACCTCATTCCACATATCATTGCACGCATCATTCCACACACAATTCTACACATCATTTAAAACATCATTCCACACCTCATTCCACATATCATTCCACGCATCATTCCCCACATCATTTCACACATCATTCCACATATCATTCAACACATCATTCCACATATCATTCCACACATCATTCCACACATCATTTGATACATCATTCCACAAGTCATTCCAAACCTCATTCCACACATCATTCCACAACTCATTCCACACACCATTCCACACCTCATTCCGTACGTCATTCCACACATCATTCCACACCTCATTCCACACATAATTCCAAACATCATTGCATACATCATTCCACACATCATTCCAAACATCATTCCACACATCATTCAACAACTCATTCCACACATCATTTCAAACCTCATTCCACAACTCATCCCACACATCATTCCACACATCATTCAACACATCATTCCACACATCATTCTACACTTTATTCCACATGTCATTCCACACCTCATTCCACACATCATTCCACACATCGTTACAAACATCATTTCACACATCATTCCACACATCATTTCATACATCATTCCACAAGTCATTCCAAAACTCACTCCACACATCATTGCACAACTCATTCCACACATCATTCCACACCTCATTCCACACCACATTCCACACCTCATTCCACACATAATTCCAAACATCATTACATACATCATTCCACACATCATTGCACACATCATTCTACACTTCATTCCACACCTCATTCCACACATCATTCCATACCACATTCCGCACCTCATTCCACACATAATTCCAAACATCATTACATACATCATTCCAAACATCATTCCACACCTCATTCCACACGTCATTCCACACCTCATTGCACAACTCATTCACACATCATTCCACACATCAATCCACACATCATTCCACACTTCATTCCACACATCATTCCACACATCATTCCACACCTCATTCCACACCTCATTCCACAACATTCCACACATCATTCCACACATCAATCCACACATCATTCCACACATCAGTCCATACCTCATTCCACATCTCATTCCACACTTCATCCCAAACTTCATCCCACACCTCATTCCACACATCATTCCACACGTAATTCCACACGTCCAACCATACATCATTCCACACAACATTCCACACATCACTCCACACATCATTCCACACATAATTCCAAACATCATTCCACACATCATTCCACACCTCATTCCACACATCATTCCACACATCATTCCACACACGATTCCACACCCGATTCCACATAACATTCCACGCATCATTCCACACATAATTCTACACATCATTTCAAACACCATTCCACCCCTCATTCCACATATCATTCCACGCATCATTCCCCACATCATTTCACACATCATTCCACATATCATTCAACACATCATTCCACACTTCATTCCACACATAATTCCACACATCATTTCATACATCATTCCACAAGTCATTCCAAACCTCATTCCTCACCTCATTCCACACATCATTCCTCACATCAGTCCACACGTCATTACACACTTCATTCCAAACATCATTCCACACCTCATTGCACATTACATTGCACACATCATTCCACACATCACTCCACACAACATTCCACACATCATTCCACACATCATTCCAAACATCATTCCACACATCATTCCACATAAGATTCCACACATCATTCCACACATCATTCCAAACATCATTCCACACATCTTTCCACACTTCATCCCACACATCATTCCTCACCTCATTCCACACTTCATTCCACACTTCATTCAATACATCATTACACATATCATTCCACACATCATTCCACACATAATTCCACACATCGTTCCACACAACATTCCACACATCATTGCACACATCATTCCACACATCATTCCACACCTCATTCCACATCTCATTCCACACGTCATTCCACATATCATTCCACGCAACAATCCACACATCATTCCACACATCATTCCAAACCTCATTTCAAACATCATTCCACATCATATTCCACATAACATTCCACACCTCATTCCACAACTCATTCCACACATCAGTCCACAAAACATTTCACACATCATTGCAAACACCATTCCACACATCATTCCACACCACAATCCGCACCTCATCCCAAACATAATTCCAAACATAATTACATACATCATTCCACACATCATTCCACACATCATTCCACACATTATTCCACACAACATTCCACACCGCAATCCACACATCATTCCACAACATTCCACACATCATTCCACACATTATTCCACACATCAGTCCATACCTCATTCCTCACCTCATTCCACACATCATTCCACACATCATTCCACACATCATTCCACACATCATTCCAAACATCATTCCACACCTCATTCCACATAACATACCGAACATCATCCACACATCATTCCACACATCATTTCACACATCATTCCAAACATCATTCCACACATCTTTCCACACTTCATCCCACACATCATTCCTCACCTCATTCCACACTTCATTCCACACTTCATTCAATACATCATTACACATATCATTCCACACATCATTCCACACATCATTCCAAACATCATTCCACACATCTTTCCACACTTCATCCCACACATCATTCCACACCTCATTCCACACTTCATTCCACACTTCATTCAATACATGATTACACATATCATTCCACACATCATTCCACACATAATTCCACACATCGTTCCACACAACATTCCACACATCATTGCACACATCATTCCACACATCATTCCACACCTCATTCCACATCTCATTCCACACGTCATTCCACATATCATTCAACGCAACATTCCACACATCATTCCACACAGCATTCCAAACCTCATTTCAAACATCATTCCACGTCATATTCCACATAACATTCCACACCTCATTCCACAACTCATTCCACACATCAGTCCACAAAACATTTCACACTTCATTGCAAACACCATTCCACACATCATTCCACACCACAATCCGCACCTCATCCCAAACTTAATTCCAAACATAATTACATACATCATTCCACACATCATTCCACACATCATTCCACACATTATTCCACACAACATTCCACACCGCAATCCACACATCATTCCACAACATTCCACACATCATTCCACACATTATTCCACACATCAGTCCATACCTCATTCCTCACCTCATTCCACACATCATTCCACACATCATTCCACACATCATTCCACACATCATTCCAAACATCATTCCACACCTCATTCCACATAACATTCCACGCATCATTCGACACATCATTCCAAACATCATTCCACACATCTTTCCATTCTTCATCCCACACTTAATTCCACACTTTATTCCACACATCATTCACTACATCATTCCACATATCATTCCACACATCATTCCACACATAATTCCACACATCATTCCACACAACATTCCACACATCATTGAACATATCATTCCACACATCATTCCACACATCATTCCTCATTTCATTCCACGCGTCATTCCATACATCATTCCACGCATCATTCCACACATCATTCCACACAGCATTCCAAACATCATTCCACACGTTATTCCACACATCATTCCACATCTCATTCCACACGTCATTCCAGATATCATTCCACGCATCATTCCACACATCATTCCACACATCATTCCAAACCTCATTTCAAAGATCATTCCACACCTCATTCCATATAACATTCCACACGTCATTCCACAAATCATTCCACACATCATTCCATAAAACATTTCACACTTCTTTGCACACATCATTCCACACATCATTCCAAACCAAATTCCGCCCCTCATGCCACACATAATTCCAAACATATTTACATTCATCATTCAACACATCATTCCACACATCATTCCACACATCATTCCACACTTCATTCCAGACCGCATTCCACAACTCATTCCAAATATCATTCCACACATCATCAACACATCATTCCACACATCACTCCACACAACATTCCACACATCATTCCACACATCATTCCACACATCATTCCACACATCATTCCACATAAGATTCCACACATCATTCCACACATCATTCCAAACATCATTCCACACATCTTTCCACACTTCATCCCACACATCATTCCTCACCTCATTCCACACTTCATTCCACACTTCATTCAATACATCATTACACATATCATTCCACACATCATTCCACACATAATTCCACACATCGTTCCACACAACATTCCACACATCATTGCACACATCATTCCACACATCATTCCACACCTCATTCCACATCTCATTCCACACGTCATTCCACATATCATTCAACGCAACATTCCACACATCATTCCACACATCATTCCAAACCTCATTTCAAACATCATTCCACATCATATTCCACATAACATTCCACACCTCATTCCACAACTCATTCCACACATCAGTCCACAAAACATTTCACACTTCATTGCAAACACCATTCCACACATCATTCCACACCACAATCCGCACCTCATCCCAAACATAATTCCAAACATAATTACATACATCATTCCACACATCATTCCACACATCATTCCACACATTATTCCACACAACATTCCACACCGCAATCCACACATCATTCCACAACATTCCACACATCATTCCACACATTATTCCACACATCAGTCCATACCTCATTCCTCACCTCATTCCACACATCATTCCACCCATCATTCCACACATCATTCCACACATCATTCCAAACATCATTCCACACCTCATTCCACATAACATTCCGAACATCATCCACACATCATTCCACACATCATTTCACACATCATTCCACACATCATTCCAAACATCATTCCACACCTCATTCCACATAACATTCCACGCATCATTCGACACATCATTCCAAACATCATTCCACACATCTTTCCAATCTTCATCCCACACTTAATTCCACACTTTATTCCACACATCATTCACTACATCATTCCACATATCATTCCACATATCATTCCACACATAATTCCACACATCATTCCACACAACATTCCACACATCATTGAACATATCATTCCACACATCATTCCACACATCATTCCTCATTTTATTCCACGCGTCATTCCATACATCATTCCACGCATCATTCCACACATCATTCCACACAGCATTTCAAACATCATTCCACACGTTATTCCACACATCATTCCACATCTCATTCCATACGTCATTCCAGATATCATTCCACGCATCATTCCACACATCATTCCACACATCATTCCAAACCTCATTTCAAAGATCATTCCACACCTCATTCCATATAACATTCCACACGTCATTCCACAAATCATTCCACACATCATTCCATAAAACATTTCACACTTCTTTGCACACATCATTCCACACATCATTCCAAACCAAATTCCGCCCCTCATGCCACACATAATTCCAAACATCTTTACATTCATCATTCAACACATCATTCCACATATCATTCCACACATCATTCCACACTTCATTCCAGACCGCATTCCACAACTCATTCCAAATATCATTCCACACATCATCAGCACATCATTCCACACTTATATCTACACATCATTCCAAACATCATTCCACACCTCATTCCACACATCATTCCACACATCATTCCACACCTCATTCCACACGTCATTCCACACATCATTCCACACCTCATTCCACACGTCATTCCACATATCATTCCACGCATCATTCCACACATCATTCCACACATCATTCCACAAAACATTCCACACTTCATTGCACATATCATTCCACTCATCATTCCACACCTCATTCCAAACATCATTGCACAACGCATTCCACAACTCATTCCACATATCATTATCACATCATTCCAAACTTAATTCTACACATCATTCCAAACATCATTCCACACCTCATTCCACACATCATTCCACACATCATTCCACACCTCATTCCACAACTCATTCACACAGCATTCCACACATCAATCCACACATCATTCCACTCCTCATTCCAAACATCATTCCACACATCATTCCACACAGCATTCCACACATTATTCCACATCTCATTTCACACATCAGTCCATAAGTCATTCCACAATTCATTTCACAGATCATCCCACACATCATTCCACACATCATTCCACACATCATTCCAATCCTCATTCCTCACCTTATTCCACACATCATTCCACACATCATTCCACACGTCAATCCCACACATCATTCCACACATTATTCTACACCTCATTCCACACATGATTCCACACATCATTCCACACATGATTCCACACATCATTCCACGCAACATTCCACACATCATTCCACACCTCATTCCACACTTCATTCCACACCTCATTCCACACATCATTCCACACCTCATTCCACACATCATTGCAGACATCATTCACTCATCGTTCCACACATCATTCCACACATCATTGCACACAGCTTTGCACACATCATTGCAAACATCATTCCACACATCAATCCTTACCTAATTCTACACATCATTCCACACATTATTCCATAAATCATGCAACATATCATTCCACACATCATCCCGCACATCATTACACAATTCATTCGACACATCATTCGACACCTCATTCCACACCTCGTTACACAACATTCCACACATCATTCTACACATCATTCTACACATCATTCTACACGTCATTCTACACATCATTCCACACATCATTCTACACATCATTCTACACATCATTCTGCATGTCATTCTACACATCATTCGAAACATAATTCTGCACATCACTGTACACATTATTCTACACATCATTCTACACATCATTCTACACAAGCTCATTCGACACATCATTCTACACATTATTCCACACGTCATTCGACACAACATTCTACACATCATTCTGCACATCATTCTGCACATCATTCTACACGTCATTCTACAGATCATTCTACACATCATTCCACACAATATCCTTCTACACAACATCATTCTACACAACATCATTCGACACATCATTCCACACATCACTCTGCACATCATTCTACACATCACTCAGCACATCATTCTACACATCTTTCTACACATCATTCTACACATCATTCTACACATCACTCTGCACATCATTCTACACATCTTTCTACACATCATTCCATTCTGCACATCATTCTACATATCATTCCAGACAACATCATTCTACACATTATTCTTCACATCATTCTGCACATCATTCTACACATCTTTCTACAGATCATTCTTCACGTGATTCCACGCAACATCATTCTACACAACATTATTCTACACATCATTCTCCACATCATTCCATACATCATTCCACACAACATCATTCGACTCATCATTCTACACATCATTCGACACATCATTCTGCACATCATTCTATACATCATTCTACACAACTTCATTCGACACATCATTCTACACAACATTATTCTACACATCATTTTGCACATCATTCTATACATCATTCTACTGATTATTCTACACATCATTCTAAACATCATTCCACACAACATCATTCTACACATCATTCTACACATCATTCTACACATCATCCTACAAATCATTCTACACATCATTCTACACAGCAATCTGCACGTCATTCTAAACATCATTCTACACGTAATTCTGCACTTCATTGTACACATCATTCTACACATCATTCCACACATCATTCGACACAACATCTTTCTACACATCATTCTACAAATCATTCTGCACTATATTGTACACATCATTCTACACATCATTCCACACATCATTCTACACATCATCTTTCTACACATCATTCTGCACATCATTCGACACAACTTCATTCGACACATCATTCGACAAAACATTATTCTACACATCATTCTACACGTCATTCAACACATCATTCTACTGATCATTCTACACATCATTCGACACATCATTCTACTCAACATCATTATGCACATCATTTTACACATCATTCTACACATCATTCTACACATCATTCTGCACATCATTCTACACATCATTCAACACATCATTCTACACATCATTCGTCACATCATTCTGCACATCATTTTACACATCATTCTACACATCATTCAACACATCATTCTACATAACATCATTCTGCACATCATCATAATACACATCATTCGACACGTCATTCTACACGTCATTCTACACAACATTATTCCACACATCATTTTACACATCTTTCGACACATCATTCTGCACATCGTTCTGCAGATCATTCGACACAACTTCATTCGACACATCATTCCACACAACATTATTCTACACATCATTCTACACATCATTCTATACATCATTCTACTGATCATTCTACACATCATTTTAAACATCATTCTACGCAACATCATGCTACCCATCATTCTACCCATCATTCTACACATCATTCTGCACGTCATTCTACACGTCATTCTACACATCATTCTGCTCATCTTGTACACATCATTCCACACATCATTCTACACAACATCTTTCTACACATCATTCTACACAGCATTCCACACATCATTCGACACAACTTACTACACATCATTCTGCACATCATTCTACACGTCATTCTACAGATCATTCTACACATCAGTCCACACAACATCATTCTACACAACTTCATTCTACACATCATTCTACACAAGTTCATTCGACAGAACTTACTGCACATCATTCTGCACATCATTCTACACATCATTCTACAGATCATTCTACACATCAGTCCACACAACTTCATTCTACACAACTTCATTCTACACTTCATTCTACGCATCATTCCACACATCATTCTACACAACTTCATTCGACACAACATACTACACATCATTCTATACATCATTCCACACATCATTCGACACAACTTACTACACATCATTCTACACATCATTCTTCACGTCATTCTACACATCATTCTACAGATCATTCTGCACATCAGTCCACACAACATCATTCTACACAACTTCATTCTACACATCATTATACACATCATTCCACACATCATTCTACACATCTTCATTCGACACAACTTACTACACATCATTCTGCACATCATTCTACACATCATTCTGCACATTATTCTACACATCATTCTACAGATCATTCTACACATCATTCCACACAACATCATTCTACACAACATCATTCTACACCTCATTCTACACACCATTCCACACCTCATTCCACACATCATTCCACACCGCATTCCACAACTCATTCCACATATCATTCCACACATCATTATCACATCATTCCACACTTAATTCTGCACATCATTCCAAACATCATTCCACACCTCATTCCACACATCATTCCACAAAACTTTCAACACCTCATTCCACAACTCATTCACAAATCATTCCACACATCAATCCACACATCATTCCACTCCTCATTCCAAACATCATTCCACACATCATTCCACACAGCATTCCACACATTATTCCACACCTCATTCCAAACATGATTCCAGAACATTCCACACATCATTGCACACATCAATCCACACATCATTCCACACATCAGTCCATACATCATTCCACAAATCATTCCACACAATATCCCACACATCATTCCACACATCATTCCACACATCATTCCACTCCTCATTCCTCCCCTTATTCCACACATCATTCCACACATCATTCCACACGTCAATCCCACACATCATCCGACACATCATTCTACACCGCATTCCACACATGATTCCACACATCAATCCACACATGATTCCACACATCATTCCACGCAACATTCCATACATCATTCCACACCTCATTCCACACATCATTACACACCTCATTCCACACATCATTCCACACATCACTCCACACATCATTCCACACATTATTCCAAACATCATTCCACACATCATTCCACACCTCATTCCACACATCATTCCACACATCATTCCACACACGATTCCACACCTGATTCCACATATCATTCCACGCATCATTCCCCACATCATTTCACACATCATTCCACATATCATTCAACACATCATTCCACACATCATTCCACATATCATTCCACACATCATTTCATACATCATTCCACAAGTCATTCCAAACCTCATTCCACACATCAAACCATACCTCATTCCTCACCTCATTCCACACATCATTCCTCACATCATTCCACACGTCATTACACACTTCATTCCAAACATCATTCCACACCTCATTGCACATAACATTGCATACATCATTCCACACATCACTCCACACAACATTCCACACATCATTCCACACATCATTCCAAACATCATTCTACACATCATTCCACGTAAGATTCCACGCATCATTCCACACATCATTCTTCACATCATTCCACACATCTTTCCACACTGCATCCCACACATCATTCCTCAACTCATTCCACACTTCATTCCACACTTCATTCAATACATCATTACACATATCATTCCACACATCATTCCACACATCATTCCACACATCGTTCCACACAACATTCCGCACATCATTGCACACATCATTCCACACATCATTCCACACCTTATTCCACATCTCATTCCACACGTCATTCCACATATCATTCCACGCAACATTCCACACATCATTCCACACATCATTCCAAACCTCATTTCAAACATCATTCCACACCATATTCCACATAACATTCCACACCTCATTCCACAACTCATTCCACACATCATTCCACAAAACATTCCACACTTCATTGCACACATCATTCCACACATCATTCCACACCACAATCCGCACCTCATTCCAAACATAATTCCAAACATAATTACATACATCATTCCACACATCATTCCACACATCATTCCACACATTATTCCACACATCATTCCACAGCGCAATCCACACATCATTCCACAACATTCCACACATCATTCCACGCATTATTCCACACATCAGTCCATACCTCATTCCTCACCTCATTCCACACATCATTCCACACATCATTCCACACATGATTCCACACATCATTCCAAACATCATTCCACACCTCATTCCACATAACATTGCGAACACCATTCCACACATCATTCCACACATCATTCCACACATCATTCCACACATCATTCCAAACATCATTCCACACCTCATTCCACATAACATTCCACGCATCATTCGACACATCATTCCAATCATCATTCCACACATCTTTCCACACTTCATCCCACACTTCATTCCACACTTTATTTCACACATCATTCACTACATCATTCCACACATCATTCCACACATCATTCCACACATCATTCCATACATCATTCCACGCATCATTCCACACCTCATTCCACATCTCATTCCACACGTCATTCCAGATATCATTCCACGCATCATGCCACACATCATTCCACACATCATTCCAAACCTCATTTCAAAGATCATTCCACACCTCATTCCATTAACATTCCACACGTCATTCCACTACTCATTCCACACATCATTCCATAAAACATACCACACTTCTTTGCACACATCATACCACACATCATTCCACACCAAATTCCGCACCTCATGCCACACATAATTCCAAACATCTTTACATTCATCATTCAACACATCATTCCACACATCATTCCACACATCATTCCATACCTCATTCCAGACCGCATTCCACAACTCATTCCAAATATCATTCCACACATCATTAGCACATCATTCCACACTTATATCTACACATCATTCCAAACATCATTCCACACCTCATTCCACACATCATTCCACACATCATTCCACACCTCATTCCACACGTCATTCCAAATATCATTCCACGCATCATTCCACACATCATTCCACACATCATTCCAAAAAACAATCCACACTTCATTGCACACATCATTCTACTCATCATTCCACACCACATTGCACACATCATTCCACACCGCATTCCACATCTCATTCCACATATCATTCCACACATCATTATCACATCATTCCAAACTTAATTCTACACATCATTCCAAACATCATTCCACACCTCATTCCACACATCATTCCACACATCATTCCACACCTCATTCCACAACTCATTCACACATCATTCCACACATCAATCCACACATCATTCCACTCCTCATTCCAAACATCATTCCACACATCATTCCACACAGCATTCCACACATTATTCCACATCTCATTCCACACATCAGTCCATAAGTCTTTCCACAACTCATTTCACACATCATCCCACACATCATTCCACACATCATTCCACACATCATTCCAATCCTCATTCCTCACCTTATTCCACACATCATTCAACACATGATTCCACACATCTTTCCACGCAACATTCCACACATCATTCCACACCTCATTCCACACTTCATTCCACACCTCATTCCACACATCATTCCACACATCTTTCCACACATCATTCCACACCTCATTCCACACAACATTGCAGACATCATTCACTCATCGTTCCACACATCATTCCACACATCATTGCACACAGCTTTCCACACATCATTCCAAACATCATTCCATAAATCATTCCACATATCATTCCACACATCATCCCGCACATCATTCCACAATTCATTCGACACATCATTCCACACCTCATTCCACACCTCGTTCCACACAACATTCCACACATCATTCTACACATCATTCTGCATGTCATTCTACACATCATTCGAAACATAATTCTGCACATCACTGTACACATTATTCTACACCTCATTCTACACATCATTCTACACAACCTCATTCGACACATCATTCTACACATTATTCCACACGTCATTCGACACAACATTCTACACATCATTCTACACATCATTCTGCACATCATTCTACACATCTTTCTGCAGATCATTCTTCATGTGATTCCACGCAACATCATTCTACACAACATTATTCTACACATCATTCCACACATGATTCTATACATCATTCCACACAACATCATTCTACTCATCATTCCACACATCATTCGACACATCATTCTGCACATCATTCTACACATCATTCTACACAACTTCATTCGACACATCATTCTACACAACATTATTCTACACATCATTTTGCACATCATTCTACACATCATTCTACTGATCATTCTACACATCATTCTAAACATCATTCCACACAACATCATTCTACACATCATTCTACACATCATTCTACACATCATACTACAAATCATTCTACACATCATTCTACACATCAATCTGCACGTCATTCTAAACATCATTTACACGTAATTCTGCACTTCATTGTACCCATCATTCTACACATCATGCCACACATCATTCGACACAACATCTTTCCACACATCATTCAACAAATCATTCTGCACTTCATTGTACACATCATTCTACACATCATTCCACACATCATTCTACACAACATCTTTCTACACATCATTCTGCACATCATTTCACACATCATTCTACACAACATCATTCTACACATCATTCTACACATCATTCGTCACATCATTCTGCACATCATTTCACACATCATTCTACACATCATTCAACACATCATTCTACACATCATTCTGCACAACATTTCAACATATCATTCTACACATCATTCTACACATCATTCTGCATAACATCATTCTGCACATCATCATAATACACATTATTCTACACGTCATTCTACACAACTTTATTCCACACATCATTTTACACATCTTTCGACACATCATTCTGCACATCGTTCTGCACATCATTCGACACAACTTCATTCGACACATCACTCCACACAACATTATTCTACACATCATTCTACTGATCATTCTACACATCATTTTAAACATCATTCTACGCAACATCATTCTACCCATCATTCTACCCATCATTATACCCATCATTCTGCAAGTCATTCTACACGTCGTTCTACACATCATTCTGCACATCTTGTTCACATCATTCTACACATCATTCTGCACTTCATTGTACACATCATTCTACACATCATTCTGCACATCATTCTACACATCATTCTACAGATCATTCTACACATCAGTCCACACAACATCATTCTACACAACTTCATTCGACACATCATTCTACACATCATTCCACACATCATTCTACACAAGTTCATTCGACACAACTTACTACACATCATTCTGCACATCATTCTACACATCATTTCTACAGATCATTCTACACATCAGTCCACACAACTTCATTCTACACAACTTCATTCTACACTTCATTCTACACATCATTCCACACATCATTCTACACAACTTCATTCGACACAACTTACTACACATCATTCTACACATCATTCCACACATCATTCGACACAACTTACTACACATCATTCTACACATCATTCTAGACATCATTCTTCACATCATTCTACACATCATTCTACAGATCATTCCACACATCATCCCACACATCATTCCACTATTCATTCGACACATCATTCCACACCTCATTCCACACCTCATTCCACACATCATTCTACACATCATTCTACATATCATTCTACACATCATTCTACACAATATCATTCGACACATCGTTCTACACAACATTATTCTCCACATCATTCTGCACATCATTGTACACATCATTCTACACATCATTCTACACAACATTCGACACATCATTCTACACATCTTTCTGCATGCCATTCTACACATCATTTGAAACATAATTCTGCACATCATTGTACACATTATTCGACACATCATTCTACACATCATTCTACACAACCTCATTCAACACATCATTCTACACAACATCATTCTGCACATCATTTTACACATCAATCTACACATCATTCCACACATCATTCGACACAACGTCTTTCTACACATCATTCTACATATCATTCTGCACTTCATTGTACACATCATTCTACACATCATTCCACACATCATTCTACACAACATCTTTCGACACATCATTCTACACATCATTCCACACATCATTCGACACAACTTACTACACATCATTCTACACATCATTCTGCACATCATTCTACACATAATTGTGCACCTCATTCTACACATCATTCTACACATCATTCTACACATCATTCCACACATCATTCTACACAACTTCATTCGACACATCATTCTGCACAACATCATTCTGCACATCATTTTACACATCATTCTACACATCATTCTACATATCATTCTGCACATCATTCTGCACATCATTCTACACATCATTCTACACATCATTCTACACATCATTCCTCACATCATTCTACTCATCATTTTACACATCATTCTACACATCATTCAACACATCATTCTGCACATCATTCTACACATCATTCTACAGATCATTCCACACATCATTCCACACAACATCATTCCACTCATCATCATAATACACATCATTATACACGTCATTCTACACAACATTATTCCACACATCATGCGACACAACTAACTACACATCATTCTACACATCATTCTGCACATCATTCTACACATCATGCTGCACCTCATTCTACACATCATTCCACACAACATCATTCTACACAACATAATTCGACACATAATTCTACACATCATTCCACACATCATTCTACACAACTTCATTCGACACATCATTCTACACAACATCATTCAACACGTCATTTTACACATCAATCAACACATCATTCTACATATCATTCTGCACATCATTCTACACATCATTCTACACATCATTCTACACATCATTCTACACATCATTCCTCACATCATTCTACACATCATTTTACACATCATTCTACACATCATTCTGCACAACATTGTACACATCATTGTACACATCATTCTACACATAATTCTGCATAACATCATTCTGCACTTCATTCTACACATCATTCTACACATCATTCTACACATCATTCCACAGATCCTTCCACACATCATTCCACACAACATCATTCCACTCATCATCATAATACACATCATTCTACACGTCATTCTACACAACATTATTCCACACATCATTTTACACATCTTTCGACACATCATTCTGCACATCATTCTGCACATCATTCCACACAACTTCATTCTACACATCATTCCACACAACATTATTCTGCACATCATTCGACACATCATTCTATACATCATTCTACTGATCATTCTACACATCATTCTAAACATCATTCTACGCAATATCATTCTACCCATCATTCTACACATCATTCTGTACGTCATTCTACACGTCATTCTACACATCATTCTGCACATCTTGTACACATCATTCTACACATCATTCCACACATCATTCTACACTTCATTCCACATATCATTCCACACATCATTCCACACCTCATTCCACACCTCATTCCACAACATTCCACACATCATTCCACACATGAATCCACACATCATTCCACACATCAGTCCATACCTCATTCCACATCTCATTCCACACTTCATCCCACACTTCATCCCAAACATCATTCCACACATCATTCAACACACCATTCCACACATCATTCTACACTCCATTCCACATGTCATTTCACACCTCATTCCACACATCATTCCACACATCATTACAAACCGCATTTCACACATCATTCCACAACTCATACCACACATCATTCGACACATCATTCCAAATATCATTTCACACAACATTCCTCATCATATTCCACACATCACTCTAAACATCATTCCACACATAATTCCAAACATCATTCCACACATCATTCCACTCTTCATTCCACACATCATTCCACACATCATTCCACACACGATTCCACACCTGATTCCACATATCATTCCACGCATCATTCCACACATAATTCTACACATCATTTCAAACATCATTCCACACCTCATTCCACATATCATTCCACGCATCATTCCCCACATCATTTCACACATCATTCCACATATCATTCAACACATTATTCCACACATCATTCCACATATCATTCCACACATCATTTCATACATCATTCCACAATTCATTCCAAACCTCATTCCACACATCATTCCACACATCATTCCACACATCAAACCATACCTCATTCCTCACCTCATTCCACACATCATTCCTCACATCATTCCACACGTCATTACACATTTCATTCCAAACATCATTCCACATCTCATTGCACATAACATTGCACACATCATTCCACACATCACTCCACACAACATTCCACACATCATTCCACACATCATTCCAAACATCATTCCACACATCATTCTACATAAGATTCCACGCATCATTCCACACATCATTCCAAACATCATTCCTCACATCTTTCCACACTTCATCCCACACATCATTCCTCACCTCATTTCACACTTCATTCCACACTTCATTCAATACATCATTACACATATCATTCCACACATCATTTCACACATCATTCCACACATCATTCCACACAACATTCCACACATCATTGCACACATCATTCCACACATCATTCCACACCTCATTCCGCATCTCATTCCACACGTCATTCCACATATCATTCCACGCAACATTCCACACATCATTCCACACATCATTCCAAACCTCTTTTGAAACATCATTCCACACCATATTCCACATAAAATTCCACACCTCATTCCACAACTCATTCCACACATCATTCCACAAAACATTCCACACTTCATTGCACACATCATTCCACACATCATTCCACACCACAATCCGCACCTCATGCCAAACATAATTCCAAACATAATTACATACATCATTCCACACATCATTCCACACATCATTCTACACATCATTCCACAACATTCCACACATCATTCCACACATTATTCCACACATCTGTCCATACCTCATTCCTCACCTCATTCCACACATCATTCTACACATCATTCCACACATGATTCACACATCATTCCACATCTCATTCCACATCACATTCCGTACATCATTCCACACATCATTCCACACATCATTTCACACATCATTCCACACATCTTTCCAAACATCATTCCACACGTCATTCCACATAACATTCCACGCATCATTCGACACATCATTCCAAACATCATTCCACACGTCTTTCCACACATAATTCCACACATCATTCCACACAACATTCCACACATCATTGAACACATCATTCCACACATCATTCCACACATCATTCCGCATTTCATTCCACGCGTCATTCCATACATCATTCCACGCATCATTCCACACAACATTCCACACAGCATTCCAAACATCATTCCACACATTATTCCACACCTCATTCCACATCTCATTCCACACGTCATTCCAGATATCATTCCAAGCATCATTCCACACATCAATCCACACATCCTTCCGAACCTCATTTCAAAGATCATTCCACACCTCATTCCATATAACATTCCAAACGTCATTCCACAACTCATTCCACACATCATTCCATAAAACATTCCACACTTCATTGCACACATCATTCCACACCAAATTCCGCAGCTCATGCCACACATAATTCCAAACATCTTTACATTCATCATTCAACACATCATTCCACACATCATTCCACACATCATTCCAGACCGCATTCCACAACTCATTCCAAATATCATTCCACACATCATGAGCACATCATTCCACACTTATATCTACACATCATTCCAAACATCATTCCACACCTCATTCCACACATCATTCCACGCATCATTCCACACCTCATTCCACACGTCATTCCACATATCATTCCACGCATCATTCCACACATCATTCCAAACATCATTCCGCAAAACATTCCACACTTCATTGCACACATCATTCCACTCATCATTCCACACCTCATTCCACACATCATTCCACACCGCATTCCACAATTAATTCCACATATCATTCCACACATCATTATCACATCATTCCAAACTTAATTCTACACTTCATTCCAAACATCATTCAACACCTCATTCCACACATCATTCCCCACATCATTCCACACCTCATTCCACACATCATTGCAGACATCATTCACACATCGTTCCAAACATTATTCCATACATCATTGCACACAGCTTTCCACACATCATTCCAAACATCATTCCACACATCATCCTCACCTAATTCTACACATCATTCCACACATTATTCCATAACTCATTCCACATATCATTCCACACATCATCCTACACATCATTTCACAATTCATTCGACACATCATTCCCCACATCATTCCACACCTCATTCCACACATCATTGCAGACATCATTCACACATCGTTCCACACATCATTCCATACATCATTGCACACAGCTTTCCACACATCATTCCAAACATCATTCCACACATTATCCTCACCTAATTTTACACATCATTCCACACATTATTCCATAACTCATTCCACATATCATTCCACACATCATTCTACACATCATTCTACATATCATTCTACACATCATTCTACACAATATCATTCGATACATCATTCTACACAACATTATTCTGCACATCATTCTGCACATCATTCTACACATCATTCTACACATCATTCTACACAACATTCGACACATCATTCTACACATCATTCTGCATGCCATTCTACACATCATTCGAAACATAATTCTGCACATCATTGTACACATTATTCTACACATCATTCTACACAACCTCAGTCAACACATCATTCTACACATCATTCCACACATCATTCGTCATAACATTCTACATATCATTCTTCACATCATTCTGCACATCATTCGACACGTAATTCTCCAGATCATTCTACACATCATTCCACACTATATCATTCTACACAACATCATTCTACACAACATAATTCGACACATCATTCGACACATCATTCTGCACATCATTCTACACATCACTCAGCACATCATTCTACACATCTTTCTACACATCATTCTACACATCATTCTACACAAATTCATTCGACACATCATTCCACAGATCATTCTACACATCTATCTACACAATCCTCTGCAGATCATTCTACACATCTTTCTACACATCATTCCATTCTGCACATCGTTCTACATATCATTCCACACAACAGCATTCTACACATCATTCTTCACATCATTCTGCACATAATTCTACACATCATTCTACAGATTATTCTTCACGTGATTCCACGCAACATCATTCTGCTCAACATTATTCTACACATCATTCTACACATCATTCTATACATCATTCCACACAACATCATTCTACTCATCATTCTACACATCATTCGACACATCATTCTGCACATCATTCTACACATCATTCTACACAACTTCATTCGACACATCATTCTACAGAACATTATTCTACACATCATTCTGGACATCATTCTATACATCATTCTACTGATCATTCTACACATCTTTCTAAACATCATTCCACACAACATGATTCTACACATCATTCTACATATCATTCTACATATCATTCTACAAATCATTCTACACATCATTCTACACATCAATCTGCACGTCATTCTACACATCATTCTACACATAATGCTGCACTTCATTGTACACATCACTCTACACATCATTCCACACATCATTCCACACCTCATTCCACACGTCATTCCACATATCATTCCACGCATCATTCCACACATCATTCCAAACATCATTCCACAAAACATTCCACACTTCATTGCACACATCATTCCACTCATCATTCCACACCTCATTCCACACATCATTCCACACCGCATTCCACAACTCATTCCACATATCATTCCACACATCATTATCACATCATTCCAAACTTAATTCTACACATCATTCCAAACATCATTCCACGCATCATTCCACACATCATTCCAAACATCATTCCAGACATCATTCCACACAGCATTCCACACATTATTCCACATCTCATTCCACACCTCGTTCCACACAACATTCCACACATCATTCTACACATCATTCTACACATCATTCTACACATCATTCTACACGTCATTCTACACATCATTCTACATATCATTCTACACATCATTCTACACAACATTCTACACAACCTCATTCGACACATCCTTCTACACATTATTCCACACGTCATTCGACACAACATTCTACACATCATTCTACACATCAGTCTGCACATCATTCTACACGTCATTCTACAGATCATTCTACACATCATTCCACACAATATCATTCTACACAACATCATCTACACAACATCATTCGACACATCATTCCACACATCATTCTGCACATCATTCTACACATCACTCAGCACATCATTCTACACATCTTTCTACACATCATTCTACACATCTTTCGACACATCATTCCATTCTGCACATCATTCTACATATCATTCCAGACAACATCATTCTACACATCATTTTTCACATCATTCTGCACATCATTCTACACATCTTTCTACAGATCATTCTTCACGTGATTCCACGCAACATCATTCTACACAACATTATTCTACACATCATTCCACACATCATTCTATACAGCATTCCACACAACATCATTCTACTCATCATTCTACACATCATTCGACACATCATTCTGCACATCATTCTGCACATCATTCTACACAACTTCATTCGACACATCATTCTACACAACATTATTCTACACATCATTTTGCACATCATTCTATACATCATTCTACTGATCATTCTACACATCATTCTAAACATCATTCCACACAACATCATTCTACACATCATTCTACACATCATTCTACACATAATTCTACACATCAATCTGCACGTCATTCTAAACATCATTCTACACAACTTCATTCGACACATCATTCTACACAACATTATTCTACACATCATTTTGCACATCATTCTATACATCATTCTACTGATCATTCTACACATCACTCTACACATCATTCCACACATCATTCGACACAACATCTTTCTACACATCATTCTACAAATCATTCTGCACTTCATTGTACACATCATTCTACACATCATTCCACACATCATTCTACACAACATCTTTCTACACATCATTCTACACATCATTCCACACATCATTCGACACAACTTACTGCACATCATTCTACACATCATTCTGCACATCATTCTACACATCATGCTACACATCATTCTACACATCATTCCACACATCATTCGACACAACTTCATTCCACACATCATTCGACACAACATTATTCTACACATCATTCTACACGTCATTCAACACATCATTCTACTGATCATTCTACACATCATTCGACACATCATTCTACACATCATTCTGCACATCATTCTACACATCATTCTACACATCATTCGTCACATCATTCTGCACATCATTTTACACATCATTCTGCACATCATCATAATACACATCATTCTACACATCATTCTGCACAACATTATTCCACACATCATTTTACACATCTTTCGACACATCATTCTGCACATCGTTCTGCACATCATTCGACACAACTTCATTCGACACATCATTCCACACAACATTATTCTACACTTCATTCTACACATCATTCTATACATCATTCTACTGATCATTGTACACATCATTCTAAACATCATTCTACGCAACATCATTCTACCCATCATTCTACCCATCATTCTACACATCATTCTGCACGTCATTCTACACGTCATTCTACACATCATTCTGCACGTCTTGTACACATCATTCTACACATCATTCTGCACTTCATTGTACACATCATTCTACACATCATTCCACACATCATTCTACACAACATCATTCTACACATCATTCTACAGATCATTCTACACATCAGTCCACACAACTTCATTCTACACAACTTCATTCTACACTTCATTCTACACATCATTCCACACATCATTCTACACAACTTCATTCGACACAACTTACTACACATCATTCTACACATCATTCCACACACATTCGATGCAACTTACTACACATCATTCTACACATCATTCTTCACATCATTCTACACATCATTCTACAGATCATTCTACATTTCAGGCCACACAACATCATTCTACACAACTTCATTCTACACATCATTATACACGTCATTCCACACATCATTCTACACATCTTCATTCGACACAACTTACTACACATCATTCTGCACATCATTCTACACATCATTCTGCACATCATTCTACACATCATTCTACACATCATTCGACACATCATTCTGCACATCATTCTGCACATCATTCTACACAACTTCATTCGACACATCATTCTACACAACATTATTCTACACATCATTTTGCACATCATTCTATACATCATTCTACTGATCATTCTACACATCATTCTAAACATCATTCCACACAACATCATTCTACACATCATTCTACACATCATTCTACACATAATTCTACACATCAATCTGCACGTCATTCTAAACATCATTCTACACAACTTCATTCGACACATCATTCTACACAACATTATTCTACACATCATTTTGCACATCATTCTATACATCATTCTACTGATCATTCTACACATCAATCTAAACATCATTCCACACAACATCATTCTACACATCATCCTACAAATCATTCTGCACATAATTCTACACATCAATCTGCACGTCATTCTAAACATCATTCTACACGTAATTCTGCACTTCATTGTACACATCACTCTACACATCATTCCACACATCATTCGACACAACATCTTTCTACACATCATTCTACAAATCATTCTGCACTTCATTGTACACATCATTCTACACATCATTTCACACATCATTCTACACAACATCTTTCTACACATCATTCTACACATCATTCCACACATCATTCGACACAACTTACTGCACATCATTCTACACATCATTCTGCACATCATTCTACACATCATGCTACACATCATTCTACACATCATTCCACACATCATTCGACACAACTTCATTCGACACATCATTCGACACAACATTATTCTACACATCATTCTACACGTCATTCAACACATCATTCTACTGATCATTCTACACATCATTCGACACATCATTCTACACATCATTCTGCACATCATTCTACACATCATTCTACACATCATTCGTCACATCATTCTGCACATCATTTTACACATCATTCTGCACATCATCATAATACACATCATTCTACACATCATTCTGCACAACATTATTCCACACATCATTTTACACATCTTTCGACATATCATTCTGCACATCGTTCTGCACATCATTCGACACAACTTCATTCGACACATCATTCCACACAACATTATTCTACACTTCATTCTACACATCATTCTATACATCATTCTACTGATCATTGTACACATCATTCTAAACATCATTCTACGCAACATCATTCTACCCATCATTCTACCCATCATTCTACACATCATTCTGCACGTCATTCTACACGTCATTCTACACATCATTCTGCACGTCTTGTACACATCATTCTACACATCATTCTGCACTTCATTGTACACATCATTCTATACATCATTCCACACATCATTCTACACAACATCATTCTACACATCATTCTACAGATCATTCTACACATCAGTCCACACAACTTCATTCTACACAACTTCATTCTACACTTCATTCTACACATCATTCCACACATCATTCTACACAACTTCATTCGACACAACTTACTACACATCATTCTACACATCATTCCACACACATTCGATGCAACTTACTACACATCATTCTACACATCATTCTTCACATCATTCTACACATCATTCTACAGATCATTCTACATTTCAGGCCACACAACATCATTCTACACAACTTCATTCTACACATCATTATACACGTCATTCCACACATCATTCTACACATCTTCATTCGACACAACTTACTACACATCATTCTGCACATCATTCTACACATCATTCTGCACATCATTCTACACATCATTCTACAGATCATTCGACACATCATTCCACACAACATCATTCTACACAACATCATTCTACACATCATTGTACACACCATTCCACACCTCATTCCACACATCATTCCACACCGCATTCCACAACTCATTCCACATATCATTCAACACATCATTATCACATCATTCCACACTTAATTCTACACATCATTCCAAACATCATTCCACACCTCATTCCACACATCATTCCACACATCATTCCACACCTCATTCCACAACTCATTCACATATCATTCCACACATCAATCCACACATCATTCCACTCCTCATTCCAAACATCATTCCACACATCATTCCACACAGCATTCCACACATTATTCCACACCTCATTCCAAACATGATTCCACAACATTCCGCACATCATTCCACACATCAATCCACACATCATTCCACACATCAGTCCATACCTCATTCCACAAATCATTCCACACATTATCCCACACATCATTCCACACATCATTCCACACATCATTCCACTCCTCATTCCTCACCTTATTCCACACATCATTCCACACATCATTCCACACGTCAATCCCACACATCATTCCACACATCATTCTACACCTCATTCCACACATGATTCCACACATCATTCCACACATGATTCCACACATCATTCCACGCAACATTCCATACATCATTCCACACCTCATTCCACACATCATTCCACACCTCATTCCACACATCATTCCACACATCATTCCACACGTCATTCAACAGATCATTCCACACACCATTCCACACATCATTCCACAAATCATTCCACACCTCATTCCACACATCATTCCCCGCATCATTCCACACCTCATTCCACACATCATTGCAGACATCATTCACACATCGTTCCACACATCATTCCATACATCATTGCACACAGCTTTCCACACATCATTCCAAACATCATTCCACACATCATCCTCACCTAATTCTACACATCATTCCACACATTATTCCATAACTCATTCCACATATCATTCCACACATCATCCCACACATCATTCCACAATTCATTCGACACATCATTCCAAACCTCATTCCACACCTCATTCCACACATCATTCTACACATCATTCTACATATCATTCTACACATCATTCTACACAATATCATTCGATACATCATTCTACACAACATTATTCTGCACATCATTCTGCACATCATTCTACACATCATTCTACACATCAGTCCACACAAATTCATTCTACACAACTTCATTCTACACTTCATTCTACACATCATTCCACACATCATTCTACACAACTTCATTCGACACAACTTACTACACATCATTCTACACATCATTCCACACATCATACGACACAACTTACTACACATCATTCTACACATCATTCTTCACATCATTCTACACATCATTCTACAGATCATTCTACATTTCAGGCCACACAACATGATTCTACACAACTTCATTCTACACATCATTATACACGTCATTCCACACATCATTCTACACATCTTCATTCGACACATCATTCTACACATTATTCCACACGTCATTCGACACAACATTCTACACATCATTCTACACATCAGTCTGCACATCATTCTACACGTCATTCTACAGATCATTCTACACATCATTCCACACAATATCATTCTACACAACATCATCTACACAACATCATTCGACACATCATTCCACACATCATTCTGCACATCATTCTACACATCACTCAGCACATCATTCTACACATCTTTCTACACATCATTCTACACATCATTCTACACATCCCTCTGCACATCATTCTACACATCTTTCTACACATCATTCCATTTTGCACATCATTCTACATATCATTCCAGACAACATCATTCTACAGATCATTCTTCACGTGATTCCACGCAACATCATTCTACACAACATTATTCTACACATCATTCCACACATCATTCTATACATCATTCCACACAACATCATTCTACTCATCATTCTACACATCATTCGACACATCATTCTGCACATCATTCTACACATCATTCTACTCAACTTCATTCGACACATCATTCTACACAACATTATTCTGCACATCATTTTGCACATCATTCTATACATCATTCTACTGATCATTCTACACATCATTCTAAACATCATTCCACACAACATCATTCTACACATCATTCTACACATAATTCTACACATCAATCTGCACGTCATTCTAAACATCATTCTACACAACTTCTTTCGACACATCATTATACACGTCATTCCACACATCATTCTACACATCTTTATTCGACACAACTTACTACACATTGTTGTAGAGAGTAGAAATATATATATAGACTTAGGCATTAGGCACCTGCTGGATATTTAAAACTCACAAAAGCTTAAATGGACACACACATAAAATGGCTGCCCAGGCATTATGGGAAATCAGGTAGTCAAACTGTGAACTGTTGAACGTTCACTGACCGAGCAATAACCCTGTGAGGCCCACTGTAGGAATGCCTGGGAAGACAGAGATAAGAAGGAAACCATCTCCTCTGAAGAAGGCCATAAACCAATTAATTCCCCAGGAAGAAAGATAAGAGGGAAACCATTTGCTGTAAACAAGGCTATATACCAATTATTTCTCCCAGATGAAAGAACTAGGGAGAGAACCTATAAAGCCATCGATCAGCCCAAGCTGACAATAACCGAACATATGGTTCCCTGGATACTAGGAGAATTCTATTTAGTTAAAAGAACCTATATGTAATCTATAATCGTTGTGATTGGCTTGTGTCCAGCCGTGATGGGCTGTGTAACTGTAGTAAACTGTTTTGTAACTGTTGTGAAACATATAAAGGTACATGTAACTCTTTGTTCTGTGGAGAGAAACCTGGATTCGGTCCTGTGTGTTTCCTCCCCGCTGAGCGTTATTAAATGCCGCCAGGCATTGGAACCGACTCTGAGTGTTGAGTGATTCTTCTAAGAAAACAGTAACGCTAACAATGGCGTAGTCGACGGGATTCCCCGAAGTCGCTGAACGCACTTGGAGTAAACCCCGGTGAGTATAAACACAAACGATTTTTAAATTATAAAAGTGCGGAAGGTGGATGCTGGTTGATCGACACGAGGGAACGGTCCAATATCTCAAACACCTAGCCTGAGCCTGAATTAAGAGGACAGTAGTCCCAGGTAACGGCCAGGAATTATGTAGGTGCCGGGAACACACTTGGACCGTGGGATCGTGATACCGAAAGACACCTTCCGGTCCCAGTAGTGTAATTGGAGATAAACCCCGGGGTAGAACCAAGCAGTGTGCAGCGGCTAACGGAATCCAAACCTGTGAACAGGGTCGGACCAACGGGCTGAGCGGTGGTAGGTAGTCGTTAAGGATATGTAGAGCACTGCGGGAATTGCTTAAACGCGTTTTTAAGAATTGTATAAGTTTGTGTAACAGCAGAACTTGTGACCTGACAGTAGCCAAGAGACAGTTTACTACAAGTCGGGCTAGAAAGAAAGCGGACCTCTGAGAGTAGATTCCTAACGGTACTAGTCCGACGCAGGAATGGCCATGGAAACGAATAAACTCGAGTGGGGACCAGAAGGGTCGCTTACCCGCCACCTGGCGGAAAAACAAAAGAAGCTAATTGAAAAAATGATTAAAGCAGGGTGGAATCCTCAGGAACTAGTTATGTGAGGAATTATATAGATAAAACTACGAATTCCCTGAAAGGTCATGGATCCAATAGAGCCGGCCAAAACAAGCAGAGAGACTGTTGTAAATGTATGATCGTTGAGTGAGAAGTGTCTGTGTGATTTTTGACTGCAGAATGAATTTTTTATGTTTTCATGTTCCGAAAGCCTGGTTGGAAGAGGAATGCAAGTGTCTGTTTATTTTAGAAACAGAGTGAAAGTCTTTTTTTAACCCTTTGTAATGTTGTCCTGTATGTGGGAAGTTTTAAGAAATTTAAGTTCGAAACGCAGGTGTGGATTTATTCGGATGATATGTTACGGAGCTAGGAAAATAAACAAATAAAGAATAGGTTTGTTGAGCAAAATATTTATTTGACATGCTCACTTACTTGCCGAAAGAAAACATGCAATGATTGATTGGGTTGAAAGACATAAATTTAGTCTCGGAATGAGATAAAGAATGCTTTAAAAAAAAAGAGCTTCTAAAAAAAAAAAGTTTTAAATAAAGATTGAAATTACAACGTTTGAATTGGGATTTTGAGATATTCAGAGAAGGCACAGGAAATACTGAGGTGGATTTAAAAAAAAAAGAGAAAGATTAAATTAAATCTGATCAGGTCAAACTCCTGGGCAAGTGACGAGCTATCTGCGAAGGTGTAAAAGGAACTTTTGGAAAATGTTAAAAAAACTGCAAGCTTTAGTAACGACTTTGAAACTGGAGCATTTTGAGATAACGAAAGGCAGCACTCAAACTCTCAAAGCTGGACTCCATTCCAGTTATGGAGAAAAAGAAAAAGATAAAGATGCCACTTTGAAAGTAAACAAATGATTTTAAATTAACAACTTTATGGAGTTACGAACCCTCCGTGTAAAATACAAAACCTAATTTGAAGAAAGAAAAAAAAAGATGTAACAGACTAAATGGAAAAAGACATAACTTACTAAATACTAGTTGATGTTTGCTGTGAAAAAGATATTGGTTTAATTAGAAGAGAAAAAAAATTGGAATAAGTAAAAAAACACTCTACATGGATTCGAATTTTCAATTATGAAAAAGTTTCAATGCAATTTGAAAAGATTTCCAAAATGTCCCGAACAGTTTAAACAAGCAGGAGGATTTTGAAGATAACGAGGAGAAAGAGAGAAATAAAATAAAAACAGAATTGAATTTCAGTAAACAAAATTGCTATTGTATGTGTGGTCTTGTTTTAAAACCATTAAAAAAAAAAATTCTTTGGCAAGTACTTGAATTAGAAGTTAAGAAAACATTGGAGTTTACTCTAATGATTTATGCTGTTTTTAACGGATTCCTAATTTCGAAGCCAGTTTTGAAGGCACAAAGACTTTTTTTTTCAGATGATTACGTGAAGTCACGTAATGACATCAGGTCTTCTTACAAACCTGGAAAGGAGTTAACCCTTTCCATTGACAGCCGTTTTATACTGAACATTATTAATTTGGATTTCTTAATAGGAAAAAAAAAAGACTCACCTAACAGAGGAAACAAAAATAAAAACAGAACTAGCTTATGTAATAATACTTGCCTGATACAATAAAGAAATAGATACTCAATAAAACAAATTGAAGAGTTAAAAGCTAAGATAAACAGGCTGGAAGAGATAACGGGTCTAGACGGATAGTGCAGTGCGCAGCCATAGCACCATCACCTCTGGCAATAGAGCCAATGTACCCCACGGTGGGTAGGTGTAGTCCACAAACCCAACCTAACGGTAAAGCAGACAGCGATGTTTGGAGGAATAGCTTTGGCCTTGGTCATAATAGGAGTTTGGGTAATATTTAAGTGGGTAAAGACACGGGCGCACGCCCTACAGATTCAGCTCGAAATGGTTCGATTATAACCTTGTCCTTCTGATTTTGCAGGGTGACAGGGACACTCGTAGAGCAAAAAAACTTAACCCCTGGTGACGAACAGGCCGTCTGTTTAAAATTACAGATAATACTTACCGGAATGGGAATACGAAAGGCGCTACTCGTAATATGGATAGCCTAGCGACATGCACGTACCCTGGGCAACACCGACGGACAGCAGAGCACGCTGGAAATAAACAACTATATGAACTATAGAGTCTTGTTTAATTTAACGGACAGAATGTGCATCCCAGCAGCCAAGGACTGGAGCAAGGACAGGACTTATTTTAATGCATGGTTACAAGTGAATCCTAATAAGAATCCTAATAAGAATAAGAGTATGTGTACAGTGCTCCACGGGTATAAGGAGCAGATGCATTAAATGGAGGGATGTCAAAGGGCCTGATGAATGTACTTTCGGCATAATTTGCGCGCCTCCGGGACAATCCCAGCAATCAGTCATCCGCAAGAAGGGAATGGGGCTGTGTGGGTATTGCGAGGAGGCGGGGGCGGCTTCAATATAATTGTATGTATGTTTCTCACCCCCTCCGACACCGCGCCCCATAAGAATCACAGCATTGCCCGAAGAACTGCCTTGTCCCATAACTACTAAGGGATCAGAAAATGGGATTGCAATGTACAACGAAGGGGAATTATTGTATGATAATGTTAAACATGAAATTGTGCCTGTTCTGATCAATATTTCAGGCATCCAGATGCCGGAATATTGTACCGAACAGTCAAGGAAGATGTACAATGTATTAAGTAAAGTCGTAATGCAGCAGGCTGCCGATGCCATGGGTGCCAGTAAGTTCCGGGGACAGGGGTTAGCACCCAGGGTGAAGAGGGAAATAGTAAATGATGTTGCTACCGTTTTCAATACAGGAACCTCCGTAGTGAACTCGATAGACATACAAGGGTTAAATGAGAGGGTAGAACAGCTTAAAGGGGTGATGAAGGGGTTATTGGAGAGGGTGGAGCAAAACCAGGAAGACCAGGCCAACCTAGGAAAGGAGGGGGCCGAAATACAGTTGGATGGCATCTCAGTCCTGGAAGCTCACGCTAAAACCATTAATCACCTCATTGATAGAGAACAAGAAGATACAATAAAGCAAAGACAGGGGCAACTCTGTCAAGCTTATGGTCTGTGGATGGTGGGACAGATCCGCCACAACCTCGACCAGATCCAACGCGGAGAGGTACCCGATTGGATAGACAGTTCACATTTAGCTCAGTTGGTGAACCAAAGGGGGACACTGGATAATTGTACTCTGAAGGGACTGACCCGAGTATACCCCGCAATTCCAGATTGCCAGATGGGTAGGACTACCGGGATAGGGATAGTCCTGTTGATCCCTATAGCAACGCCGGACTCAGGGCCGTTCCCCTTATACCACCTAGAGAATATCGGAGTAATCCGGGAAAATGTCTCCATATGCTACTACCTAACCACCACCTCTGCCGTTCGTCGAAACAACATACTTACTGGGATTTCCCTAGCTGATTGCAAGCAAAGGGGGGAAATCAGAGTATGCCCTCACCCGGTGGGCCGAGGGGAACTAGACGAGTGCGGGTTTAACCGAATGGGTGTGTACTAGAAATAGTGCCCGCACACATGCACTTCGCGAGGGCAGGCTACTGAGGGAGGGGAAGATACTGCGTCTCTACCACAGAGCGTTCATACCAGTATAATGACCTACAGTGCCCTATACCGCAGCCCAACTTTTGCTTTACACCGCTACGACCTGTCGCGATCGGGCAAGCACATATCACCCAGGTTAGGCGCCGGAAGTCCGAAGTTATTGAAGTAACTGATCAGCTCCATGATCATTTGCAGGATTATGACGAGCCAGAGCAAGTCCCTATCCCACATCTAACCGAGGTATTACGGGAGTTAAGGCTCAGAGTGGGGCAATCCGTAAAACTCTATCACCAGATACAAACTAAAATCAAAGAACTGGAAGAAGATACCGAGGTAGACTTACAAAGTCAGAGTTGGTGGAGAAAAGTCTGGGACTGGGGAATAAATGTGAACATCCACCCATGGATCCGAATTATTTCACACACACTGGTCGGGATACAATTAATCTTAGCAATAACATGGGGCCTGATGGCCTGCCAGGTATGCAGGCGCCACAAACGGCGGAAACGGACCAATCACCGTTCCCTGGATATTAAACAAGCCTGTTTGATAAGGGGACGGGAGGAGCTAGCCTTTGCTAATTTGATCTAAGCAACCGGGACTCCTGAAACCGCGTGACTGGCCAGCACGTTGAGGCAAGGAGTACCGGGCCGTGCACAAATATCAGATAAAGGCAGTATTTCGGTTAAAAGGGGACTAGGACTAGTCCCTTTACCGAAAGGGGGAATTGTTGTAGAGAGTAGAAATATATATATAGACTTAGGCATTAGGCACCTGCTGTATATTTAAAACTCACAAAAGCTTAAATGGACACACACATAAAATGGCTGCCCAGGCATTATGGGAAATCAGGTAGTCAAACTGTGAACTGTTGAACGTTCACTGACCGAGCAATAACCCTGTGAGGCCCACTGTAGGAATGCCTGGGAAGACAGAGATAAGAAGGAAACCATCTCCTGTGAACAAGGCCATAAACCAATTAATTCCCCAGGAAGAAAGATAAGAGGGAAACCATTTGCTGTAAACAAGGCTATATACCAATTATTTCTCCCAGATGAAAGAACTAGGGAGAGAACCTATAAAGCCATCGATCAGCTCAAGCTGACAATAACCGAACATATGGTTCCCTGGATACTAGGAGAATTCTATTTAGTTAAAAGAACCTATATGTAATCTATAATCGTTGTGATTGGCTTGTGTCCAGCCGTGATGGGCTGTGTAACTGTAGTAAACTGTTTTGTAACTGTTGTGAAACATATAAAGGTACATGTAACTCTTTGTTCTGTGGAGAGAAACCTGGATTCGGTCCTGTGTATTTCCTCCCCGCTGAGCGTTATTAAATGCCGCCAGGCATTGGAACCGACTCTGAGTGTTGAGTGATTCTTCTAAGAAAACACTAACGCTAACAACATCATTCTGCACATCATTCTACACATCATTCTGCACATCATTCTACGCATCATTCTACAGATCATTCGACACATCATTCCACACAACATCATTCTACACAACATCATTCTACACATCATTCTACACACCATTCCACACCTCATTCCACACATCATTCCACACCGCATTCCACAACTCATTCCACATATCATTCCACACATCATTATCACATCATTCCACACTTAATTCTACACATCATTCCAAACATCATTCCACACCTCATTCCACACATCATTCCACACATCATTCCACACCTCATTCCACAACTCATTCACACATCATTCCACACAGCATTCCACACGTTATTCCACACCTCATTCCAAACATGATTCCACAACATTCCACATATCATTCCACACATCATAATCACATCATTCCACACTTAATTCTACACATCATTCCAAACATCATTCCACACCTCATTCCACACATCATTCCACACATCAGTCCATACCTCATTCCACAAATCATTCCACACATTATCCCACACATCATTCCACACATCATTCCACACATCATTCCACACATCATTCTCCACATTATTCCACACATCATTCGACATAACATTCTACACATCATTCTTCACATCATTCTGCACATCATTCGACACGTAATTCTCCAGATCATTCTACACATCATTCCACACTATATCATTCTACACAACATCATTCTACACAACATAATTCGACACATCATTCGACACATCATTCTGCACATCATTCTACACATCACTCAGCACATCATTCTTCACATCTTTCTACACATCATTCTACACATCATTCTACACAAATTCATTCGACACATCATTCCACAGATCATTCTACACATCATTCTACACATCACTCTGCAGATCATTCTACACATCTTTCTACACATCATTCCATTCTGCACATCGTTCTACATATCATTCCACACAACAGCATTCTACACATCATTCTTCACATCATTCTGCACATCATTCTACACATCATTCTACAGATTATTCTTCACGTGATTCCACGCAACATCATTCTGCTCAACATTATTCTACACATCATTCTACACATCATTCTATACATCATTCCACACAACATCATTCTACTCATCATTCTACACATCATTCGACACATCATTCTGCACATCATTCTACACATCATTCTACACAACTTCATTCGACACATCATTCTACACAACATTATTCTACACATCATTCTGGACATCATTCTATACATCATTCTACTGATCATTCTACACATCATTCTAAACATCATTCCACACAACATCATTCTACACATCATTCTACACATCATTCTACATATCATCCTACAAATCATTCTACACATCATTCTACACATCAGTCTGCACGTCATTCCACACATCATTCTACACATAATTCTGCACTTCATTGTACACATCACTCTACACATCATTCCACACATCATTCGACACAACTTACTACACATCATTCCACACATCATTCTGCACATCATTCTACACATCATTGTGCACCTCATTCTACACATCATTCTACAGATCATTCTACACATCATTCCACACAACATCATTCAACACAACATCATTCTACACATCATTCTACACATCATTCCACACATCATTCTACACAACTTCATTCGACACATCATTCTACACAACATCATTCTACACATCATTTTACACATCATTCTACACATCATTCTACATATCATTCTGCACATCATTCTACACATCATTCTACACATCATTCTACACATCATTCTACACATCATTCCTCACATCATTCTACACATCATTTTACACATCATTCTACACATCATTCAACACATCATTCTACACATCATTCTGCACAACATTGTACAAATCATTCTACACATCATTCTACACATCATTCTACATAACATCATTCTGCACATCATTCTACACATCATTCGACACATCATTCTACACATCATTCTACAGATCATTCCACACATCATTCCACACAACATCATTCCACTCATCATCATAATACACATCATTCTGCACGTCATTCTTCACAACATTATTCCACACATCATTCGACACAACTTACTACACATCATTCTACACATCATTCTGCACATCATTCTACACATCATGCAGCACCTCATTCTACACATCAATCTACAGATCATTCTACACATCATTCCACACAACATCATTCGACACAACATCATTCGACACATAATTCTACACATCATTCCACACATCATTCTACACAACTTCATTCGACACATCATTCTACACAACATCATTCTACACTTCATTTTACACATCAATCTACACATCATTCTACACATAATTCTGCACTTCATTGTACACATCACTCTACACATCATTCCACACATCATTCGACAAAACATATTTCTACACATCATTCTACATATCATTCTGCACTTCATTGTACACATCATTTTACACATCATTCCACACATCATTCTGCACAACATCTTTCTACACATCATTGTACACATCATTCCGCACATCATTCGACACAACTTACTGCACATCATTCTACACATCATTCTGCGCATCATTCTATACATCATTGTGCACCTCATTCTACACATCATTCTACAGATCATTCTACACATCATTCCACACAACATCATTCTACACAACATCATTCTACACATCATTCTACACATCATTCCACACATCATTCGACACAACTTCATTCGACACATCATTCTACACAACATCATTCTACACATCATTTTACACATCATTCTACACATCATTCTACATATCATTCTGCACATCATTCTACACATCATTCTACACATCATTCTACACATCATTCTACACATCATTCCTCACATCATTCTACACATCATTTTACACATCATTCTACACATCATTCAACACATCATTCTACACATCATTCTGCACAACATTGTACACATCATTCTACACATCATTCTACACATCATTCTACATAACATCATTCTGCACATCATTCTACACATCATTCTACACATCATTCTACACATCATTCCACACATCATTCCATACATCATTCCACACAACATCATTCCACTCATCATCATAATACACATCATTCTACACGTCATTCTACACAACATTATTCCACACATCATTCGACACAACTTACTACACATCATTCTACACATCATTCTGCACATCATTCTACACATCATGCTGAAGCTCATTCTACACATCATTCTACAGATCATTCTACACATCATTCCACACAACATCATTCTACACAACATCATTCGACACATAATTCTACACATCATTTCACACATCATTCTACACAACTTCATTCGACACATCATTCTACACAACATCATTCTACACATCATTTTACACATCAATCAACACATCATTCTACATATCATTCTGCACATCATTCTACACATCATTCTAAACATCATTCTAGACATCATTCTACACATCATTCTACACATCATTCAACACATCATTCTTCACATCATTCTACACAACATTGTACACATCATTCTACACATCATTCTACACAAGATTCTACAGATCATTCCACACATCATTCCACACAACATAATTCCACTCATCATTATAATACACATCATTCTACACGTCATTCTATACAACATTATACCACACATCATTTTACACATCTTTCGACACATCATTCTGCACATCATTCTGCACATCATTCTACACAACTTCATTCTACACATCATTCCACACAACATTATTCTGCACATCATTCTACACATCATTCTAAACATCATTCTACGCAATATCATTCTACCCATCATTCTACACATCATTCTACACATCATTCTGCACGTCATTCTACACGTCATTCTACACACCATTCTGCACATCTTGTACACATCATTCTACACATCATTCTGCACTTCAGTGTACACATCATTCTACACATGATTCCACACATCATTCTACACAACATCATTCTACACATCATTCCACACTATATCATTCTACACAACATCATTCTACACAACATAATTCGACACATCATTCGACACATCATTCTGCACATCATTCTACACATCACTCAGCACATCATTCTTCACATCTTTCTACACATCATTCTACACATCATTCTACACAAATTCATTCGACACATCATTCCACAGATCATTCTACACATCATTCTACACATCACTCTGCAGATCATTCTACACATCTTTCTACACATCATTCCATTCTGCACATCGTTCTACATATCATTCCACACAACAGCATTCTACACATCATTCTTCACATCATTCTGCACATCATTCTACACATCATTCTACAGATTATTCTTCACGTGATTCCCCGCAACATCATTCTGCTCAACATTATTCTACACATCATTCGACACATCATTCTGCACATCATTCTACACATCATTCTACACAACTTCATTCGACACATCATTCTACACAACATTATTCTACACATCATTCTGGACATCATTCTATACATCATTCTACTGATCATTCTACACATCATTCTAAACATCATTCCACACAACATCATTCTACACATCATTCTACACATCATTCTACATATCATCCTACAAATCATTCTACACATCATTCTACACATCAATCTGCACGTCATTCCACACATCATTCTACACATAATTCTGCACTTCATTGTACACATCACTCTACACATCATTCCACACATCATTCGACACAACATCTTTCTACACATCATTCTACATATCATTCTGCACTTCATTGTACACATCATTCTACACATCATTCCACACATCATTCTATACAACATCTTTCCACACATCATTCTGCACATCATTCCACACATCATTCGACACAACTTACTACACATCATTCCACACATCATTCTGCACATCATTCTACACATCATTGTGCACCTCATTCTACACATCATTCTACAGATCATTCTACACATCATTCCACACAACATCATTCTACACAACATCATTCTACACATCATTCTACACATCATTCCACACATCATTCTACACAACTTCATTCGACACATCATTCTGCACAACATCATTCTACACATCATTTTACACATCATTCTACACATCATTCTACATATCATTCTGCACATCATTCTACACATCATTCTACACATCATTCTACACATCATTCTACACATCATTCCTCACATCATTCTACACATCATTTTACACATCATTCTACACATCATTCAACACATCATTCTACACATCATTCTGCACAACATTGTACACATCATTCTACACATCATTCTACACATCATTCTACATAACATCATTCTGCACATCATTCTACACATCATTCGACACATCATTCTACACATCATTCTACAGATCATTCCACACATCATTCCACACAACATCATTCCACTCATCATCATAATACACATCATTCTACACGTCATTCTACACAACATTATTCCACACATCATTCGACACAACTTACTACACATCATTCTACACATCATTCTGCACATCATTCTACACATCATGCAGCACCTCATTCTACACATCAATCTACAGATCATTCTACACATCATTCCACACAACATCATTCGACACAACATCATTCGACACATAATTCTACACATCATTCCACACATCATTCTACACAACTTCATTCGACACATCATTCTACACAACATCATTCTACACTTCATTTTACACATCAATCTACACATCATTCTACACATAATTCTGCACTTCATTGTACACATCACTCTACACATCATTCCACACATCATTCGACACAACATCTTTCTACACATCATTCTACATACCATTCTGCACTTCATTGTACACATCATTTTACACATCATTCCACACATCATTCTACACAACATCTTTCTACACATCATTCTACACATCATTCCGCACATCATTCGACACAACTTACTGCACATCATTGTACACATCATTCTGCGCATCATTCTATACATCATTGTGCACCTCATTCTACACATCATTCTACAGATCATTCTACACATCATTCCACACAACATCATTCTACACAACATCATTCTGCACATCATTCTACACATCATTCCACACATCATTCGACACAACTTCATTCGACACATCATTCTACACAACATCATTCTACACATCATTTTACACATCATTCTACACATCATTCTACATATCATTCTGCACATCATTCTACACATCATTCTACACATCATTCTACACATCATTCTACACATCATTCCTCACATCATTCTACACATCATTTTACACATCATTCTACATATCATTCAACACATCATTCTACACATCATTCTGCACAACATTGTACACATCATTCTACACATCATTCTACACATCATTCTACATAACATCATTCTGCACATCATTCTACACATCATTCTACACATCATTCTACACATCATTCCACACATCATTCCATACATCATTCCACACAACATCATTCCACTCATCATCATAATACACATCATTCTACACGTCATTCTATACAACATTATTCCACACATCATTCGACACAACTTACTACACATCATTCTACACATCATTCTGCACATCATTCTACACATCATGCTGAAGCTCATTCTACACATCATTCTACAGATCATTCTACACATCATTCCACACAACATCATTCTACACAACATCATTCGACACATAATTCTACACATCATTTCACACATCATTCTACACAACTTCATTCGACACATCATTCTACACAACATCATTCTACACATCATTTTACACATCAATCAACACATCATTCCACATATCATTCTGCACATCATTCTACACATCATTCTAAACATCATTCTACACATCATTCTACACATCATTCTACACATCATTCAACACATCATTCTTCACATCATTCTACACAACATTGTACACATCATTCTACACATCATTCTACACAAGATTCTACAGATCATTCCACACATCATTCCACACAACATCATTCCACTCATCATCATAATACACATCATTCTACACGTCATTCTATACAACATTATACCACACATCATTTTACACATCTTTCGACACATCATTCTGCACATCATTCTGCACATCATTCTACACAACTTCATTCTACACATCATTCCACACAACATTATTCTGCACATCATTCTACACATCATTCTACACATCATTCTACTGATCATTCTACACATCATTCTAAACATCATTCTACGCAATATCATTCTACCCATCATTCTACACATCATTCTACACATCATTCTGCACGTCATTCTACACGTCATTCTACACATCATTCTGCACATCTTGTACACATCATTCTACACATCATTCTGCACTTCAGTGTACACATCATTCTACACATGATTCCACACATCATTCTACACAACATCTTTCTACACATCATTCTACACATAATTCCACACATCATTCGACACAACTTACTACACATCATTCTACACATCATTCTGCACATCATTCTACACATCATTCTACACTTCATTCTTCACATCATTCCACACATCATTCGACACAGCTTACTACACATCATTCTACACATCATTCTGCACGTCATTCTGCACATCATTCTACACATCATTCTACACATCATTGCACACAACATCATTCTACACAACATCATTCTACACATCATTCTACACATCATTCCGCACATCATTCTACACAACTTCATTCGACACTTCATTCTACACGTGAATCAACACATCATTCTACTGATCATTCTACACATCATTCGACACATCATTATACACAACATCATTCTGCACATCATTCTACACATCATTCTACACATCATTCCTCACATCATTCTACACATCATTTTACACATCATTCTACACATAATTCAACACATCATTCTACACATCATTCTGCACAACATTGTACACATCATTCTACACATCATTCTAGACATCATTCTATATAACATCATTCTGCACATCATTCCACTCATCATTCCGCACATCATTCTACACATCATTCTACAGATCATTCTACACATCATTCCACACAACATCATTCTATACAACATCATTCTAAACAGCATTCTACACATCATTCCACACATCATTCTACACAACCTCATTCGACACATCATTCTTCACAACATTATTCTGCACATCATTCTACACGTCATTCTACACATCATTCTACTGGAAATTCTACACATCATTCGTCACATCATTCTACACAACATCATTCTACACATCATTCTACACATTGTTCTACACATCATTCTACACATCATTCTACAAATCAGTCGACAGAACATTTTACACATCATTATGTACATCAGTCTACACATCATTCTGCAGATCATTCCACACATCATTCCACACAACATCATTCTACTCATCATTATTATCAACATCATTCTACACGTCATTCTACACAACATTATTCCACACGTCATTTTACACATCATTCGACACGTCATTCTGCACATCGTTCTGCACATCGTTCTACACAACTTCATTCGACACATCATTTCACACAACATTATTCTACACATCATTCTACACATCATTCTGCACATCATTCTGCACGTCATTCTACACATCATTCTACACATCATGCTGCAGATCTTGTACACATCATTTTGCACATCATTCTACACATCATTCTACATATCATTCCACACATCATTCTACACATCATTCTACATATCATTCTACACAGCATTCTACACAACTTCATTCGCCACATCATTCTACACAACATTATTCTGCACATCATTCTACTGATCATTCTACACATCATTCGACACATCATTCTAAACAACATCATTCTGCACATCATTTTACACATTCTACACATCATTCTAAACATCATTCTGCACATCATTCTACACATCATTATACACATCATTCTACACATCATTCTACACATCATTGCTCACATCATTCTACACATCATTTTACACATCATTCTACACATAATTCTATACATCATTCCACACAACATCATTCTACTCATCATTCTACACATCATTCGACACATCATTCTACACAACATCTTTCTACACATCATTCTACACATCATTCCACACATCATTCGACACAACTTACTACACATCATTCTACACATCATTCTGCGCATCATTCTACACATCATTGTGCACCTCATTCGACACATCATTCTACAGATCATTCTACACATCATTCCACACAACATCATTCTACACAACATCATTCTACACATCATTCTACACATCATTCCACACATCATTCGACACAACTTCATGCGACACATCATTCTACACATCATCATTCTACACATCATTTTACACATCATTCTACACTTCACTCTACATATCATTCTGCACATCATTCTACGCATCATTCTACATAACATTCTACACATCATTCTACACATCATTCCTCACATCATTCTACACATCATTTTACACATCATTCTACACATCATTCAACACATCATTCTACACATCATTCTGCACAACATTGTACACATCATTCTACACATCATTCTACACATCATTCTACATAACATCATTCTGCACATCATTCTACACATCATTCTACACATCATTCTACACATCATTCCACACATCATTCCACACATCATTCCACACAACATCATTCCACTCATCATCATAATACACATCATTCTACACGTCATTCTACACAACATTATTCCACACATCATTCGACACAACTTACTACACATCATTCTACACATCATTCTGCACATCATTCTACACATCATGCTGCACCTCATTCTACACATCATTCTACAGATCATTCTACACATCATTCCACACAACATCATTGCACACAACATCATTCGACACATAATTCTACACATCATTCCACACATCATTCTACACAACTTCATTCGACACATCATTCTACACAACATCATACTACACATCATTTTACACATCAATCAACACATAATTCTACATATCATTCTAAACATCATTCTACACATCATTCTACACATCACTCCTCACATCATTCTACACATCATTTTACACATCATTCTTCACTTAATTCAAAACATCATTCTTCACATCATTCTGCACAACATTGTACACATCATTCTACACATCATTCTACACATCATTCTGCATAACATCATTCTGCACATCATTCTACACATCATTCTACACATCATTCTGCACAAGATTCTACAGATCATTCCACACATCATTCCACACAACATCATTCCACACATCATCATCATACACATCATTCTACACGTCATTCTACACAACATTATACCACACATCATGTTACACATCTTTCAACACATCATTCTGCACATCATTCTGCACATCATTCTACACAACTTCATTCTACACATCATTCCACACAACATTATTCTGCACATCATTCTACACATCATTCTATACATCATTCTGCTGATCATTCTACACATCATTCTAAACATCATTCTACGCAATATCATTCTACCCCTCATTCTACACATCATTCTACACATCATTCTGCACGTCATTCTACACGTCATTCTACACATCATTCAGCACATCTTGTACACATCATTCTACACATCATTCTGCACTTCAGTGTACACATCATTCTACACATGATTCCATACATCATTCTACACATCTTTCTACACATCATTCTACACATCATTCTTCACATCATTCCACACATCATTCGACACAGCTTACTACACATCATTCTACACATCATTCTGCACATCATTCTACACATCATTCTACACATCATTCCACACATCATTCTACACAACTTCATTCGACACATCATTCTACACGTCAATCAACACATCATTCTACTGATCATTCTACACATCATTCGACACATCATTATACACAACATCATTCTGCACATCATTCTACAGATCATTCTGCACATCATTCCTCACATCATTCTACACATCATTTTACACATCATTCTACACATCATTCAACACATCATTCTACACATCATTCTGCACAACATTGTACACATCATTCTACAAATCATTCTAGACATCATTCTATATAACATCATTCTGCACATCATTCCACTCATCATTCCGCACATCATTCTACATATCATTCTACACATCATTCTACACATCATTCCACACAACATCATTCTACACAACATCATTCCACACATCATTCTACACAACCTCATTCGACACATCATTCTTCACAACATTATTCTGCACATCATTCTACAGGTCATTCTACACATCATTCTACTGGAAATTCTACACATCATTCGTCACATCATTCTACACAACATCATTCTACACATCATTCTACACATCGTTCGACACATCATTCTACACATCATTCCACAAATCAGTCGACAGAACATTCTACACATCATTATGTACATCAGTCTACACATCATTCTGCAGATCATTCCACACATCATTCCACACAACATCATTCTACTCATCATTATTGCACACATCATTCTGCACGTCATTCTACACAACATTATTCCACACGTCATTTTACACATCATTCGACACATCATTCTGCACATCGTTCTGCACATCGTTCTACACAACTTCATTCGACACATCATTCCACACAACATTATTCTACACATCATTCTACACATCATTCCACACATCATTCTACACAACTTCATTCGACACATCATTCTACACGTCAATCAACACATCATTCTACTGATCATTCTACACATCATTCGACACATCATTATACACAACATCATTCTGCACATCATTCTACAGATCATTCTGCACATCATTCCTCACATCATTCTACACATCATTTTACACATCATTCTACACATAATTCAACACATCATTCTACACATCATTCTGCACAACATTGTACACATCATTCTACAAATCATTCTAGACATCATTCTATATAACATCATTCTGCACATCATTCCACTCATCATTCCGCACATCATTCTACACATCATTCTACACATCATTCTACACATCATTCCACACAACATCATTCTACACAACATCATTCTAAACATCATTCTACACATCATTCCACACATCATTCTACACAACCTCATTCGACACATCATTATTCACAACATTATTCTGCACATCATTCTACACGTCATTCTACACATCATTCTACTGGAAATTCTACACATCATTCGTCACATCATTCTACACAACATCATTCTACACATCATTCTACACATCGTTCTACACATCATTCTACACATCATTCTACAAATCAGTCGACAGAACATTCTACACATCATTATGTACATCAGTCTACACATCATTCTGCAGATCATTCCACACATCATTCCACACAACATCATTCTACTCATCATTATTATCAACATCATTCTGCACGTCATTCTACACAACATTATTCCACACGTCATTTTACACATCATTCGACACATCATTCTGCACATCGTTCTGCACATCATTCTGAACATCATTCCACGCAACATCATTCAACGCATCATTGTACACATCATTCTGCACATCATTCTGCACGTCATTCTACACATCATTCTACACATCATGCTGCAGATCTTGTACACATCATTTTGCACGTCATTCTACACATCATTCTACATATCATACCACACATCATTCTACACATCATTCTACATATCATTCTACACAGCATTCTACACAACTTCATTCGACACATCATTCTACACAACATTATTCTGCACATCATTCTACTGATCATTCTACACATCATTCGACACATCATTCTACACAACATCATTCTACACATCATTTTACACATCATTCTACACATCATTCTACACATCATTCTGCACATCATTCTACACATTATTATGCACATCATTCTACACATCATTCTACACATCATTCCTCACATCATTCTACACATCATTTTAAACATCATTCTACACATCATTCTACAAGTCATTTTACACAACATTATTCCACACATCATTTTACACATCATTCGACACATCATTCTGCACATCATTCTGCACATCATTCAACAGAACTTCATTCGACACATCATTCCACACAACATTATACTACACATCATTCTACACCTCATTCTATGCATCATTCTACTGATCATTCTACACATCATGCTAAACATCATTCTACGCAACATCATTCTACCCATCATTCTACACATCATTCTACACATCATTCTGCACGTCATTCTACACATCATTCTACACATCATTCTGCACATCTTGTACACATCATTGTGCACATCATTCTACACATCATTCCACACATCATTCCACACATCATTCCACACCTCATTCCACATATCATTCCACACATCATTCCACACCTCATTTCACACATCATTGCACTCATCATTCACACATCGTTCCACACATCATTACACACATCATTGCACACAACTTTCCATACATCATTCCAAACATCATTCCACACATCAATCCTCACCTAATTCTACATATCATTCCACACATTATTCCACAAATCATTCCACATATCATTCCACACCTCATCCCACACATCATTCCACAATTCATTCTGCACATCTTGCTGCACAACCTCATTCGACACATCATTCTACACATTATTAGACACATCATTCGACACAACATTCTACACATCATTCTACACATCTTTCTGCACATCATTCTACACATCATTCTACAGATCATTCCACACATCATTCCACACAACATCATTCTACACAGCATCATTCTACACATCATTGAACACGTCATTCTACACAACATTATTCCACACATCATTGTACACAGCATTCTACGCAACATTATTCTACACATCATTCGACACATCATTCCACTCATCATTCTACACATCATTCTACACATCACTCAGCACGTCATTCTACACATCATTCTACACATCATTCTACTCAAATTCATCCGACACATCATTCCACACGTCATCTACACATCATTATTCACATCACTCTGCACATCATTCTGCACAACATTGTTCTACACATCATTCTACATATCATTCTATGCATCATTCCACACAACATCATTCTGCACATCATTCTACACATCATTCGACACATCATTCTGCACATCATTCGACACATCATTCTATACATCATTCTACAAATCATTCTGCACGTCATTCTAAACATCATTCTGCACATCATTCAGCACATCTTTTACACATCATTCTACACATCATTCCACCCGTCAGTCCACACATCATTCCACACCTCATTTCACACATTATTGCACACATCATTCACACATCGTTCCACACATCATTACACACATCATTGCACACAACTTTCCATAAATCATTCCAAACATCATTCCACGCATCAATCCTCACCTAATTCTACACATCATTCCAAACATTATTCCACAAATTATTCCACATATCATTCCACACATCATCCCACACATCATTCCACACAAGCTCATTAGACACATCATTCTACACATTATTCCACACATCATTCGACACAACATTCTACACATCATTCTACACATCATTCTACACATCATTCGACACATCCTTCCACACAACATCATTCTACACATCATTCTGCACGTCATTCTACACATCATTCTACACATCATTCCACACAAATTCATCCGACACATCATTCCACACGTCATTCTACACATCATTATTCACATCACTCTGCACATCATTCTGCACAACATTATTCTACACATCATTCTACATATCATTCTATGCATCATTCCACACAACATCATTCTGCACATCATTCTACACATCATTCGACACATCATTCTGCACATCATTCGACACATCATTCTATACATCATTCTACACATCATTCTGCACGTCATTCTACACATCATTCTACACATCATTCTGCACATC